>NC_134403.1:8434829-8612329 GCF_038048845.1 Mixophyes fleayi
ATTGCTACCTTCTTTCTTTCTGTATTTCCTGTGTCCTGTGGTCTGTTCTGCTAAGGGCATTGTTATTTCCAAGTTATCCAAAAGTTCTAAAAAAACAAATTTAAATTTATAATAAAAAATCTTAAAAAATTAATTAAAAAAAAAAAAAATAATAATAAAAATTTTTCAAAAAATATTACAAAATTTTAAAAAATCTAGCTTGTACTGCTATTTAAAAGTCTAACTACGATAATTCACTGTTGCTGTACCCAAAAATAATAGGTACTGCTATTAAAGTACAGTCCAGTGGTACTCTCCTGTGCTGCAGATAATTTGTAAAAGCTTTGCCGATTGTGTGTAGTTATGTATCACAGGTTTTAAGAAGAGGCACAACACTGACAACCTGTTAGAGAAACTGAGGGAAATAATCTCTCTGTGGCTCACCCCACTTAGACTCTCCTGGGGATTCAAATAACTGCCATTTCTATTACTACCTTCTTTCTTTCTATATTTAAAAAAAAACAAAAACTGTCATTTCTATTACTACGTTAATTGTTTGTGCAGTCACAAAAAAGAGGAACTGCGCCCTTAACTGCTATGTTGGTTTTAGACGTCCGTCCGGTGTCCGCCATCTGTGCACTGGAATTGAGACCAGTTGAGGGTTTTATTATTATATTGTGGCCCCGGTATCAAATTGGGTACCGGGGCCACTCCACTACGCAGTCCAGACACTTATTTGGTGGAATTGAGACCAGTTGAGGGTTTTATTATTATATTGTGGCCCCGGTATCAAATTGGGTACCGGGGCCACTCCACTACGCAGTCCATATACTTGTTTGGTGGAATTCAGACCAGTTGAGGGATTTTTTATTATATTGTGGGGACCACTCCACTACGCAGTCCAGATACTTTTTTGGTGGGATTGAGACCAGTTGAGGGTTTTATTATTATATTGTGGCCCCGGTATCAAATTGGGTATCGGGGCCAATCCACTACACTGTCCAGATACTTGTTTGGTGGAATTCAGACCAGTGGAGGGATTTTTTATTATATTGTGGGGACCACTCCACTACGCAGTCCAGATACTTTTTTGGTGGAATTGAGACCAGTTGAGGGTTTTATTATTATATTGTGGCCCCGGTATCAAATTGGGTACCCGGGCCACTTCACTACGCAGTCCAGATACTTGTTTGGTGGAATTCAGACCAGTTGGGGGATTTTTTATTATATTGTGGGGACCACTCCACTACGCAGTCCACATACTTTTTTGGTGGAATTCAGACCAGTTGAGGGATTTTTTATTATATTGTGGGGACCACTCCACTACGCAGTCCAGATACTTTTTTGGTGGAATTCAGACCAGTTGAGGGATTTTTTATTATATTGTGGGGACCACTCCACTACGCAGTCCAGATACTTTTTTGGTGGAATTCAGACCAGTTGAGGGTGATATATTGTGGCCCCGGTACCAAATTGGGTACCGGGACCACTCCACTATGCAGTCCAGAAAGCTACCTCGGTGAAACGTTTTGGACTAAAAACAATATTGTGAGGTGTGAGGGTGTTCAGAATAGACTGGAAATTAGTGGAAATGATTGTTATTGAATGTTATTGAGGTTAATAATAGCGTAGGAGTGAAAATAAGCCCAAAAACTTGATTTTGGAACTTTTTATGCTTTTTTCAAAATAAATCCGAATCCAAAACCTTAAATCCGAACCAAAACCTTTCGACAGGTGTTTTGCGAAACAAATCCGAACCCAAAACATCAAGCAAATCCGAATCCAAAACACAAAACACGAGACACCAAAAGTGGTCGATGCACATCCCTACTGTACTATAATATCACTTACTGCTTTGTGACACCATACACTGCTCTCTGTATTACATGCATTGTACTATAATATTACACTTAAGCACCCATTTACCTGTGCTCTCCTCAGACTTGTGCACCCACACCCCATATCATATGCCTAATAGCTTTTCTCTAACATGCCCAGCTGCCCACCAACTTTGATCTCACATGCCACCCTGCCTACCTGCTTGTCTCTCAAATGACACTGTGCCAACCAGGTTTTTTCTAACATACCTAATAGTCCGCAATCTTTAATCTCATAGTTTATGTTTCCCTCACATGCCCCCCTGCCACCAGCTTTTCCCTAATGTGCTCTGCACATCAGCTTTTCACTTCCAACTTTCCCCCTCCCAGCCAACTTTTCCCCTCACCTGCCAAACTGTCCACCAGCTTGTCTCACAGGACTTTCTGGCCAAATTTTCCCTCACCTGAAGACCATTGCCCCCAGCTTTTCCCTCATATGCACGTCTGCTCACCAGCTTTTCCCTCACATGTCACTCACTGCCATCCAGCTTTTCTCTCACATATTACCCTTTACCCACCAGCTTTTTTATCTCATGCCACCCTCCCATCAGCATTTCCCTAATACGCTCTGCTCACCAGCTTTTTTCTCACATGTCACCACGTGCCCACCAGATAATCCCTCACATGCCGCCTGCCCCCAAGTTTTTCCCCCTCACATGCTGGCCAGATTTTCCTTCACATACCCCTTGCCACCAGCTTTTCTCACAAGTCAGTGACTGCCCACCAGCATTTCCCACATGCCCCCTGCCAACAAGCTTTGCTCTCACATGCCTGCCAGCTATTCTCTCACATGCCCCCTGCCACCAGTTATTCTCTCACATGCCCCCTGCCACCAGCTATTCTCTCACATGCCCCCCTGCTACCAACTATTCTCTCACATTCCCCCCTGCCACCAGCTATTCTCACAAGTCAGTTACTACCCACCAGCATTTCACACATGCCCCCTGCTCACCAGCTTCTCCTCCACATGTCACCCTGCCACCAGCTATTCCTTCATATGCCCCCTGCCCACAAACTTATCCCTCACATGCCTGGCAGCCTTTCCCTCACATGACCACTGCCACCAGTATTTCTCTCACATGACCACCTGCCATTCAGATTGTTCCTCACCTGAACCCCACCAGCTTTTCCGTCACACTGAATCACCTCCTATAGCCACTGCCGGTCATTCCCTGCCTCCAGGGACACTTATCCTCCAGCAGGTGACTAATGTGATGTCTCTGTTCTGCCATATTCCTTGCGCTAATTAATTCAGCCTGTGCCCTCACTAGTACTGTTCACAGTGCTGGGTCCACAGTGACTGCAGGATGGGTCTTGGCTCGGTGTCACAGAAGGGGACTGTAGTAGGAGCTGTGGATTAGACGGGAGTCGCGATTGCACTGGTGCTGTAACTAGATGAGAGAATGGAGGTATATCCTATGTAATTACTGCGGGAGCAATGGTGAAGCGTGGAAGCAGGGCCAGGTTCCCTAGTAGTAGACGGTCACAAGCTGGGCTGGAGCGACCGCAGGCCTTACAGATATACAGTATACATGAACATAAACTAATAAGGATCTACATAGTAGTAGTAGGCGATCATCAGTACATGCATGATTCAATAGTCACTTCACCTCTAAATAAAGCTAGAAATTATTCGCTTTCTCTAAATGCCAAATTTGCACTAGATCCCCGATGCTGGGCGGGTTAGACTGCAGTTCTTTCCACCAACTATTCAGTTTGCGTGAAACATGTCTCTCCACGCTTGCAGCAGTCAGGACCTCACTCGGACACTAAACTCCAAAGAAGAATGTTGCTTTTGCCCCAATATTGCAACTACTCCAAAGAACAAGCCATAGAATTAGGCAGTGCTAATAGAGTACTTATTATTCTAACATAATAGGTAGGTAGTAATGCAGTGCTAATAGAGTACTTATATTGCACTAACATATTAGGTAGGTAGTAATGAAGTGCTAATAGAGAACTTATATTACATTAACATATTAGGTAGGTAGTAATGCAGTGCTAATAGAGTACTTATATTGCACTAACATATTAGGTAGGGAGTAATGAAGTGCTAATAGAGTACTTATATTACATTAACATAAAAGGTAGGTAGTAATGCAGTGCTAATAGAGTACTTATTATACTAACATAACAGGTAGGTAGTAATGCAGTGCTAATAGAGTACTTATTGCACTAACATAGTAGGTAGGTAGTAATGCAGTGCTAATAGAGTACTTATTATACTAACATAGTAGGTAGGTAGTAATGCAGTGCTAATAGATTACTTATATTACACTAAATTATTAGGTAGCTAGTAATTCAGTGCTAATAGAGTACTTATATTACATTAACATAAAAGGTAGGTAGTAATGCAGTGCTAATAGAGTACTTATTATACTAACATAACAGGTAGGTAGTAATGCAGTGCTAATAGAGTACTTATTGCACTAACATAGTATGTAGGTAGTAATGCAGTGCTAATAGAGTACTTATTATACTAACATAGTAGGTAGGTAGTAATGCAGTGCTAATAGATTACTTATATTACACTAAATTATTAGGTAGCTAGTAATTCAGTGCTAATAGAGTACTTATATTACACTAACATATTAGGTAGGTAGTAAGGCAGTGCTAATAGAGTACTTATATTGCACTAACATATTAGGTAGGTAGTAATGAAGTGTTAATAGAGTACTTATATTACACTAATATTGTAGGTAGGTAGTAATGCAGTGCTAATAGAGTACTTATATTACACTAACATAGTAGGTAGGTAGTAATGAAGTGCTAATAGAGTACTTATTGTACTAACATAGTAGTTAGGTAGTAATGCATTGCTAATAGAGTACTTATTATACTACCATGACATTATCAAAAACAAGAGGTTGTCACACGCTAAAACTCCAACATGTATATGATGGAGAGGATGGAGGAGCAGCCGTATGTGTAGTGTAATGCAGACCTGTTGAAGGTTTTTTATATATTTTATTGTGGTGCCCAGTGCCCACTCCTCTAGGCAGTCCAGGTACATTTATTGGTGCGAATCATAAAAGTTCAGGGTTTTTAATATATATTGTGGTGACCCACTCCTCTACGCAGTCCAGGTACATTTATTGGTGCGATTCATAAAAGTTCAGGGTTTTTAATATATTGTGGTGACCCACTCCTCTACGCAGTCCAGGTACATTTATTGGTGCGATTCATAAAAGTTCAGGGTTTTTAAGATATTGTGGTGACCCACTCCTCTACGCAGTCCAGGTACATTTATTGGTGCGATTCATAAAAGTTCAGGGTTTTTAAGATATTGTGGTGACCCACTCCTCTACGCAGTCCAGGTACATTTATTGGTGCGATTCATAAAAGTTCAGGGTTTTTAAGATATTGTGGTGACCCACTCCTCTACGCAGTCCAGGTACATTTATTGGTGCGATTCATAAAAGTTCAGGGTTTTTAAGATATTGTGGTGACCCACTCCTCTACGCAGTCCAGGTACATTTATTGGTGCGATTCATAAAAGTTCAGGGTTTTTAATATATTGTGGTGACCCACTCCTCTACGCAGTCCAGGTACATTTATTGGTGCGAATCATAAAAGTTCAGGGTTTTTAATATATATTGTGGTGACCCACTCCTCTACGCAGTCCAGGTACATTTATTGGTGCGATTCATAAAAGTTCAGGGTTTTTAAGATATTGTGGTGACCCACTCCTCTACGCAGTCCAGGTACATTTATTGGTGCGATTCATAAAAGTTCAGGGTTTTTAAGATATTGTGGTGACCCACTCCTCTACGCAGTCCAGGTACATTTATTGGTGCGATTCATAAAAGTTCAGGGTTTTTAATATATATTGTGGTGACCCACTCCTCTACGCAGTCCAGAAAGATACCTTGTTGCAACGTTTTGGACTAATAACTATATTGTGAGGTGTTCAGAATACACTGTAAATTAGTGGAAATGCTTGTTATTGAATGTTATTGAGGTTAATAATAGCCTAGGAGTGAAAATAAGCCCAAAAACTTGATTTTTAAACTTTTTATGTTTTTTTCAAAAAAAATCCGAATCCAAAACCTTAAATCCGAACCGAGACCTTTCGTCAAGTGTTTTGCGAGACAAATCCGAACCCCAAAAATAACAAAAATCCGGATCCAAAACACAAAACACGAGACCTCAAAAGTCGCCGGTGCACATCCCTAATGATTTTAAGTTTCTCTTTTTGCTACTTTTACTGAACTTGGGCTTTTTGGATTTTACATGCCCTGTACTAGGAGATTGGGCATCGGGCTTGCCAGACGACGTTGATGGCATTTCATCGTCTATGTCATGACTAGTGGCAGCAGCTTCAGCATTAGGAGGAAGTGGGTCTTGATCTTTTCCTACTTTATCCTCCAAATTTTTGTTCTGCATTATATGTAGCACAAGAGAGCGTACCCCTAAGCCACACACACTCGGCAAAGCCTTTAAAAATTATATGTGGCACAGGAGAGTACAACTGGACTGGAGTTATACAGCAGTACCACTGGACTTATACTGCAGAATCAGTGACATTTGTAATATGGCAGTAACAACAATGGACTTCTACTGCTGAATCAGTGAACTTTGTAATTTTGCAGTACCAATGGACTTATACTGCAGGATTGTTTTGGGATTTTTTTTTATAATTACTTTTTTTGTAATTTTTTTTATAACTTTTTTTGAAATTTTTTATAATTTGAGAATAATGGTGAAATAACAATGCCCTTAGAAGGACAGAGCACAGGACACAGCACCACTGGACTGAACAGGACACAGCACAGGACCCAGCAGCACCACTGAACTCAGAAGGACAGAGCACAGGACACAGCACCACTGCACTGAGCAAAACACAGAGCACAGCACAGCACAGCACAGAACTGAACAGCACGAGATATACCAGGACAGAGGACCCACCTAACACACCCTCCCTCTACCCTGATCAATGTCCGAGTGAAGATGGCGGCGACTAGCGGGGAATTTATAGGATCCGAGTATCGCGAGATCCGACAGCGGGATTATGACTCAGAGCCTCGGTTTCAGTTTTGCAATTGGTGGGAATACCCGGATCTGTCTCGGATCCGGCTCGGATCCGCAACGTTCGGGTGGGCTCGGATTTCAGAAATCCGAGTGCGCTCATCTCTATAGTACAGTACATGTAATACACAGAGCAGTGTTTGGTGTCACAGTACAGTATTATAGTTCTGTATACGTAATACACAGAGCATCTGAGGGTGTCAGATTATTGTGGCACGTAGTAGAAAGAGCAACACATGTTTAATCAATATAAATACATTGGGTAAATGTGTACATAGTATATTAATCTGCTTAGTGGGGTCTTATTCTGGCGATCTGTATTGTTAATTTACCTGCACATTGCTGGCAGAGCGGTGAAGGCGCTATTGTACAACTGTCATGGTTATAAGCCCCCAGGAAAGGTCAGACAAATATTATAGAGAATGTGTGTAGGGTTGTCATAAATAGGTCAGGGTAAAGTCACTGTGAGGGATAATGTATACTAGACTAATACGGCTGACAGTGTAGAATGCACAAAGCCCTGTATACGGCTGTGGTTCCTGCTCTCCTCACCTCCCTCAGCTGACAGCAGATACTTAGGCCATGCTCTCCCCTCCATTAGCCATCACAGCATCTTTACTGTACTGGTGGGAATATCAGCTGTCATGGGAAAGGAAAGCTAGTGCGAATATACGGATGACATAAGTAAAAAGCTGTTGAGCATATGGGGTGCATGTGAGAAAAACTGGGCATATGGGGTGGAATGTTAGAGATAAGCTGGTTTGGCAGAGGAATATAGAAACCCGCTTTAAGAGTGGGTCAGGTGTGCAATGCACCAGGACAAATACCTTGCCCAGGGAGTTTCAGCCCTTACAGTGGGACCTCCTGCCGGCTAATGTGTCTGCTGAACCTTTACAACATACTCTGCCTAAGCTTCAGATTCTGACTGGCCACTAGACAAATGGTCCTCACCTCCCAGGCTTAGCCCTGGACATACTCTCCTTATCTGACATCATAGGAAAGATTAGAGGAGATATAGAGGACAGCTGCAGTGCACAATAAAAGCTCACAGTTGACTATAAAACAGCCACAAAGATCAAAGTAAAGCTGCAACGCACAACAACAAGCTGGAAGTGGGCTGCAAAACAGACACAAAGTGCAGAGCAAAACTGTATTGCGCAGTGATCAGCGTTTCCCCTCTCTCCCGAGGGAATCCCACACAGGGAGCTCTAGGCAACCTCAGCTGCCAGTCCAAGCACAATAAAATGACCTCAAAAGTAGAGGCTGCTTATGGCAGCCAGGGAAGACATTGCCCAGCTGCAACGGGCACTTAGAAAAAAACCTGAAGTTCCTTCTTCCAAGGTATAGAAGGGGAGGAGCTTGAGTTTTTGGAGCAAATTTAAAAGCGCCCAAGCTTGCGCCACAGCATTGAACACCCCTCCACTATTCAGTGTCCTCCATGGATGAAAGAGAAAGAAATACTGGTGGGCAGTGGAGGATGTGAGGTAAAAGATGGCGTAGGAGGTGTTGTATGTGATAGAAAAGTTGGTGGACGAGGGAGGGGGGAATATCTGAGAAACGAACATATACTGGGAATGGAGGGTACTAAGTTTAGATGATATCCGAGGAAAAAGTAATGTACAAAATGGTACAGGATAGGTGGTATAGCCGGACAACAGAGGTGGTAGAGGCTAATATAAACATGCTTGGTTATTATTGATATAAAAAAATAGGATAAACTAGATAGTTCATTGGTTCTTATATGCTGTCAATTTCTGTTTCTAAATTCCATAGACAAAAAAAATCTTACGGTTTAACATGTCCGATTAAGGTTTCTTACATGTATACACAATTTCAAATTTAGGAAAACTATTGAAACTCTTTCACTCAAACTCCAAAAAACTGTCAGCTATCAGCTAGTTATCTACTGGCAAAGCATGGAGTGCCACAGGTTAGCCATCACTGATCTAGGACATGCTCTACCCCAATTATAAATCTGTCCTCACATTTTAAATTTACCTCCCCCTCCAATATAACATGGTTTTGCCAAGTTAAAAAGTTACTCATTTTTTTCTTCACTTCATTATTGAATCAGGCCCATTGTCTCCAGAAGGCGAATGATTTTGTATTGCTCTGATTGGTCTGAGTCAGTTTAAAAGGAAGGTTCTTACCCCAAAATATTATCTCTGAGGAAACCACAAAACTACTGAGGAGAAACGCGTCAGTAGCCTCATGCAATTACTAATGAGTCCCAAGAGTGTTCTGCCCCGTTGGAAAACTTTATGATCTTATATTGGGCCCAAACATCGGTTCTGTAAAACCTTTTGGATCGGGTTTCAAGTAGGGATGAGCGCACTCGGATTTATGAAATCCGAGCCCACCCGAACGTTGCGGATCCGAGTCGGATCCGAGACAGATCCGGGTATTGGCGCCAAATTCAAAAGTGAAACTGAGGCTCTGACTCATAATCCCGTTGTCGGATCTCGCGATACTCGGATCCTATAAATTCCCCGCTAGTCGCCGCCATCTTCACTCGGGCATTGATCAGGGTAGAGGGAGGGTGTGTTAGGTGGTCCTCTGTGCTGTTTAGTTCTGTGCTGTTTAGTTCTGTGCTGTTTAGTTCTGTGCTGTGCTGTGCTGTGCTGTGCTGTGTTCTGCAGTATCAGTCCAGTGGTGCTGTGTGCTGTGCTCTGTCCTTCTGAGGTCAGTGGTGCTGCTGGGTCCTGTGCTGTGTCCTGTTCAGTCCAGTGGTGCTGTGTCCTGTGCTCTGTGCTTCTAAGGGCATAGTTATTTCCCCAATATTCCCCTGTGTTTAAAAAAATAAAAAAAAGTTTTTTTAAAAAATACCAAAAACTACTTTAATATTTTTTAATTACCACAAAATTTGCACAACCAATCCTGCAGTATAAGCCCATTGGTACTGCAATATTACCAAGTTCACACATTCAGCAGTAAAAGTCCAGTGGTACTGCAATATTACAAAGTTTACACATTCTGCAGTATCAGTCCAGTGGTGCTGTGTCCTGTGCTCTGTCCTGCTGAGTTCCGTAGTGCTGCTGGGTCCTGTGCCGTGTCCTGTTCAGTCCAGTGGTGCTGTGTCCTGTGCTCTGTGCTTCTAAGGGCATAGTTATTTCCCCACTATTCCCAAGTTTTTTAAAAATAAAAAAAAAGTAAACAAAAATAAAAAATTTAAAAAAAAAAAAATATATAATAATTATAACCAAATTTGCAAAACCAATCCAGCATTATAAGTCCATTGGTACTGCAATATTACCAAGTTCACACATTCTGCAGTATCAGTCCAGTGGTGCTGTGTCCTGTGCTCTGTCCTGCTGAGTTCCGTAGTGCTGCTGGGTCCTGTGCCGTGTCCTGTTCAGTCCAGTGGTGCTGTGTCCTGTGCTCTGTGCTTCTAAGGGCATAGTTATTTCCCCACTATTCCCAAGTTTTTTAAAAATAAAAAAAAAGTAAAAAAAAATAAAAAATTTAAAAAAAAAAAAAAATATAATAATTATAACCAAATTTGCAAAACCAATCCAGCAGTATAAGTCCATTGGTACTGCAATATTACCAAGTTCACACATTCTGCAGTATCTTGTGCTACATATAATGGAGACCAAAAATTTGGAGGATAAAGTAGGGAAAGATCAAGACCCACTTCCTCCTAATGCTGAAGCTGCTGCCACTAGTCATGACATAGACGATGAAATGCCATCAACGTCGTCTTCCAAGCCCGATGCCCAATCTCGTAGTACCGGTCATGTAAAATCGAAAAAGCCCAAGTTAAGAAAAAGTAGCAAAAAGAGAAACTTAAAATCATCTGAGGAGAAACGTAAAGTTGCCAATATGCCATTTACGACACGGAGTGGCAAGGAACGGCTTAGGCCCTGGCCCGTGTTCATGACTAGTGGTTCAGCTTCACCCACGGATCTTAGCCCTCCTCCTCCTCCCCCCCCCTACAAAAAATTGAAGAGAGTTATGCTGTCAGCAACAAAACAGCAAACAACTCTGCCTTCTAAAGAGAAATTATCACAAATCCCCAAGGCGAGTCCAAGGGTGTTGGTGGTTGTCAAGCCTGACCTTACCATCACTGTACGGGAAGAGGTGGCTCGGGAGGAGGCTATTGATGATGTAGCTGGCGCTGTGGAGGAACTTGATGATGAGGATGGTGATGTGGTTATTGTAAATGAGGCACCAGGGGGGGAAACAGCTGATGTCCATGGGATGAAAAAGCCCATCGTCATGCCTGGTCAGAAGACCAAAAAATGCACCTCTTCGGTCTGGAGTTATTTTTATCCAAATCCAGACAACCAATGTATGGCAATATGTAGCTTATGTAAAGCTCAAATAAGCAGGGGTAAGGATCTTGCCCACCTAGGAACATCCTCCCTTATACGTCACCTGAATAACCTTCATAGTTCAGTGGTTAGTTCAGGAACTGGGGCTAGGACCCTCATCGGTACAGGGACACCTAAATCCCGTGGTCCAGTTGGATACACACCAGCAACACCCTCCTCGTCAACTTCCTCCACAATCTTCATCAGATTCAGTCCTGCAGCCCAAGTCAGCAGCCAGACTGAGTCCTCCTCAATACGGGATTCATCCGAGGAATCCTGCAGCGGTACGCCTACTACTGCCACTGCTGCTGTTGTTGCTGTTAGTCGGTCATCTTCCCAGAGGGGAAGTCGTAAGACCGCTAAGTCTTTCACAAAACAATTGACCGTCCAACAGTCGTTTGCCATGACCACCAAATACGATAGTAGTCACCCTATTGCAAAGCGTATAACTGCGGCTGTAACTGCAATGTTGGTGTTAGACGTGCGCCCGGTGTCCGCCATCAGTGGAGTGGGATTTAGAGGGTTGATGGAGGTATTGTGTCCCCGGTACCAAATCCCCTCGAGATTCCACTTCACTAGGCAGGCGATACCAAAAATGTACAGAGAAGTACGATCAAGTGTCCTCAGTGCTCTTAAAAATGCGGTTGTACCCACTGTCCACTTAACCACGGACATGTGGACAAGTGGTTCTGGGCAAACGAAGGACTATATGACTGTGACAGCCCACTGGGTAGATGCATCCCCTTCCGCAGCAACAGCAACAGCTGCATCAGTAGCAGCATCTACAAAATGGCTGCTCATGCAAAGGCAGGCAACATTGTGCATTACAGGCTTTAATAAGAGGCACAACGCTGACAACATATTAGAGAAAATGAGGGAAATTATCTCCCAGTGGCTTACCCCACTTAGACTCTCATGGGGATTTGTGGTGT
The DNA here is from genome assembly GCF_038048845.1 of Mixophyes fleayi. Lineage (NCBI taxonomy): Eukaryota > Metazoa > Chordata > Amphibia > Anura > Limnodynastidae > Mixophyes > Mixophyes fleayi. The sequence continues at coordinate 8,446,959 of NC_134403.1, forward strand.
CAGACAATGCCAGTAACATTGTGCGGGCATTAAATATGGGCAATTTCCAGCACGTCCCATGTTTTGCCCACACCATTAATTTGGTGGTGCAGCATTACCTCAAGAGTGACAGGGGTGTGCAGGAGATGCTTGCGGTGGCGCGCAAAATTGCTGGACACTTTCGGCATTCAGCCAGTGCCTACCGCAGACTAGAGGCACATCAAAAAAGCATGAACCTGCCCTGCCATCACCTCAAACAAGAGGTTGTGACGTGCTGGAACTCCACCCTCTATATGCTGCAGAGGATGGAGGAGCAGCAAAAGGCCATTCAGGCCTACACAGCCACCTACGACATAGGCAAAGGAGTGGGGATGCGCCTCAGTCAAGCGCAGTGGAGACTGATTTCCGTGTTGTGCAAGGTTCTGCAGCCATTTGAACTTGCCACACGAGAAGTCAGTTCCGACACTGCCAGCTTGAGTCAGGTCATTCCCCTGATCAGGCTGTTGCAGAAGCAGCTGGAGAAAGTGAGGGAGGAGCTGGTAAGCCATTGCGATTACACCAAGCATGTAGCTCTTGTGGATGTAGCCCTTCGTACGCTTTGCCAGGATCCGAGGGTGGTCACTCTTTTAAAGTCAGAGGAATACATTCTGGCCACCGTGCTCGATCCTCGGTTTAAAGCGTATGTTGTGTCTCTGTTTCCGGCGGACACAAGTCTACAGCGGTGCAAAGACCTGCTGGTCAGGAGATTGTCCTCTGAAGAGGACCGTGACATGCCAACAGCTCCACCCTCATTTTCTTCCACATCTATGGCTGCGAGGAAAAAGCTCAGTTTTCCCAAAAGAGGCACTGGCGGGGATGCTGATAACATCTGGTCCGGACTGAAGGACCTGCCAACCATTGCAGACATGTCTACTCTCGCTGCATTGGATGCTGTCACAATAGAAAAAATTGTGGATGATTACTTTGCTGACACCATCCAAGTAGACATGTCAGACAGTCCATATTGTTACTGGCAGGAAAAAAAGGCAGTTTGGAAGCCCCTGTACAAACTGGCTCTATTTTACCTGAGTTGTCCCCCCTCCAGTGTGTACTCGGAAAGAGTTTTTAGTGCAGCGGGGAACCTGGTCAGTGAGCGGCGAAGGAGGTTGCTTCCTCACAACGTTGAAAAAATGATGTTTATAAAAATGAATAATCAATTCCTCAATGAAGTACAGCACTGCCCTCCAGATACTACAGAGGGACCTGTGGTTGTGGAGTCCAGCGGGGACGAATTGATAATGTGTGATGAGGAGGAAGTACACACTGTAGGGGGAGAGGAATCAGAGGTTGAGGATGAGGACGACATCTTGCCTCAGTAGAGCCTGTTTAGTCTGTACAGGGAGAGATGAATAGCTTTTTTGGTGTGGGGGCCCAAACAAACCAATCATTTCAGCCAAAGTTGTTTGGTAGGCCCTGTCGCTGAAATGATTGGTTTGTTAAAGTGTGCATGTCCTATTTCAACAACATAAGGGTGGGTGTGAGGGCCCAAGGACAATTCCATCTTGGAACTTTTTTTTTTGCATTATATGACCAAGCAACAGTCGTTTGCCATGTTCAAAAAGTAAAACCAAATGTAAAAAAATTCAAGAAATTAAACCAAAAGTAAAATGCCGTGTCATAATTTAAAACAAGAGGTATTGACGTGCTCTAAAACTACTGTATTGTTGTTTATATTTTATAAACACTACACTTGAAAGCTTGAGTCTTTCAATAGAAAAGTAACTGTCCATTGCACGAATATTTGCAACAGGGACAATTTTAGGGTTAAGAAAGTCAACTAATAATAACACTTCGACGCGGTGTGTCTTTATAAACACTACACTTGGAAGTTGGAGGAGGTATTGTGGCCCCGGCACCAAATTTACTACCGGGGCCACTCCACTGTGCAGTCCATATTTAGGTGTATCAGATATTAAACAACGGTGACAGTTGATGCCCAATTTTTTAATTATATTGTGGCCTCGGTACCAAATTGTGTACCGGGGCCACCCCACTACGCAGTCCAGATACTTGTTTGGTGGAATTCAGACCAGTTGAGGGTTTTATTATTATATTGTGTGGACCACTCTATCTATACCACACTACAACTCTATACCACTCTATTTCCTACTTTAATTCTATTTCATACTTTAATTCTATTTCCTACTTTAATTCTATTTCATACTTTAATTCTATTTCCTACTTTAATTCTATTACTAATTAATTACCATAAAGAGGAACAAAATAAACCAATTTTACCAAAAGTATAATATGACTTAGACTTACAAACACTACACTTTAAAGATCGTGCCTTTAAATGAAAAAGTCAGTCTTCATTGCACGACTATGTGCAACAGGGACATTTTTTTGGGTTTACAAAGTCAAACAATAACACTTCGACCCTGTCTGTCTGGGGTCTCTCAATGACGAATTGTCTGTACCATGTTTGGAGGAGGTATTGTGGCCCCGGTATCAAATTGGGTACCGGGGCCACCCCACTATGCAGTCCAGATACTTGTTTGGTGGAATTCAGACACGTGGAGGGTTTTTTAATTATATTGTGGCCTCGGTACCAAATTGTGTACCGGGGCCACCACACTACGCAGTCAAGATAGATAGATGCGTATTGCGTATCATAGATAAAGTACATTCAGTGGTGTGGGGCAAATTGAAAAATATTCAAAATGCACTGACATTATCAAAAACAAAAGGTTGTCACACGCTAAAACTCCAACATGTATATGATGGAGAGGATGGAGGAGCAGCCGTATGTGTAGTGTAATGCAGATCTGTTGAAGGTTTTTTATATATTTTATTGTGGTGCCCAGTGCCCACTCCTCTACGCAGTCCAGGTACAATTATTGGTGCGAATCATAAAAGTTCAGGGTTTTTAAGATATTGTGGTGACCCACTCCTCTACGCAGTCCAGGTACAATTATTGGTGCGAATCATAAAAGTTCAGGGTTTTTAAGATATTGTGGTGACCCACTCCTCTACGCAGTCCAGGTACAATTATTGGTGCGAATCATAAAAGTTCAGGGTTTTTAAGATATTGTGGTGACCCACTCCTCTACGCAGTCCAGGTACAATTATTGGTGCGAATCATAAAAGTTCAGGGTTTTTAAGATATTGTGGTGACCCACTCCTCTACGCAGTCCAGGTACAATTATTGGTGCGAATCATAAAAGTTCAGGGTTTTTAATATATATTGTGGTGACCCACTCCTCTACGCAGTCCAGGTACAATTATTGGTGCGAATCATAAAAGTTCAGGGTTTTTAATATATATTGTGGTGACCCACTCCTCTACGCAGTCCAGGTACAATTATTGGTGCGAATCATAAAAGTTCAGGGTTTTTAAGATATTGTGGTGACCCACTCCTCTACGCAGTCCAGGTACAATTATTGGTGCGAATCATAAAAGTTCAGGGTTTTTAAGATATTGTGGTGACCCACTCCTCTACGCAGTCCAGGTACAATTATTGGTGCGAATCATAAAAGTTCAGGGTTTTTAATATATATTGTGGTGACCCACTCCTCTACGCAGTCCAGGTACATTTATTGGTGCGAATCATAAAAGTTCAGGGTTTATAATATATTGTGGTGACCCACTCCTCTACGCAGTCCAGAAAGATACCTTGTTGCAACGTTTTGGACTAATAACTATATTGTGAGGTGTTCAGAATACACTGTAAATTAGTGGAAATGCTTGTTATTGAATGTTATTGAGGTTAATAATAGCCTAGGAGTGAAAATAAGCCCAAAAACTTGATTTTTAAACTTTTTATGTTTTTTTCAAAAAAAATCCGAATCCAATACCTTAAATCCGAACCGAGACCTTTCCTCAAGTGTTTTGCGAGACAAATCCGAACCTCAAAAATAACGAAAATCCGGATCCAAAACACAAAACACGAGACCTCAAAAGTCGCCGGTGCACATCCCTAGTTTCAAGGAGGGTAAGATCACCGTTGTGAGAGTGAATTTTTTCCCAAGATCTGAAGACTTGTACGGCAGTTGTGGTAGGCGGTGTTAGAAGTTGCCGGTACGGACTGCACGAGTCTGGTTTCTGAGTTTGATTGTATATCTATCAAGTGGTCTATATACCTAAATACTGCTCAAAGTGTGATGATTCTTAAAAAGAAATCGAATGCTTTGAAAGGTCCTTTTATATTGTATGAATTTGGTGTACTCTATTTTATTAAATATTTCCTTGGAAATTGTGTTTTAAATAAACTGTTATATAAATTTCTAATGTGGTATATTTACTTTAGAGAAGGTCTTAAGCGCTTCTTTATTTACTTGTTTATTGTAATCTTTTAGAAGTTGACACACAACAACTTCCAAAAAAAGAGCAGCATTGACCCTCTCCCATGTCCATGCGTGGTGGTTGTAATATATTGATATGTATTTGTGAAGATTTTAGTGTGTATATATATATATATATATATATGTGCATATATATCTAAAACAATAAGAGAGCAAGGCGCCTCATAGTGTAATAATATAGGGAATAAAAAAACCTATATTAGGGTAATATGCGTACCAAATGTAGACTTGTCAATAGCGGTACCTAGTAGTGAGTCCTTTCTTCTGTCTGGATATCCCTCTGGATCTCACCATATGTATAAAAACACAAAAAAACAGTATAGTTTATACACTGTATAAACAGTGTAGTATTTTGATACCTTCCCTGACACACCCCGTGATGTGGAGATAGATGCCAAACAGGCAAAATAGAATAATCAGCTGATCATTCAGCAATGAATCACCAATCAGTGAGAGAAAGGTGAAAGAGTGATTTGAAAAGAGAGGAAGCCAAAAATCTGTCTCTCTTAATCACCCAATTGAGATTATGTGTACCAGAGTTAGGATTATAGTTAGTTTAACCATACTTGCCAACTTGCTGAAGACTTGCTCCGGGAGCCTGTCGGGGGAGGTGGGTGTGATGGGGGCGTGGCTCCAAAATTTACGTAATTTTGTCCCTGCCGCGTGATGTAATGACGCAAACACGTCATTTGCGAGTAGGGGGCAGGGCCAAACGCTGCAATTCCCGGTGAATCGCGGCGTTTTGGACCTAATGTCTCTGAGGTGGTATAGTCCTGTTCCGCTGGGTCCTAGTGCCCAGCAGTTTTTGGGTATCTCATATAGATACACACCTTTCTCTCTTTTGAGTTTGAGACCCAATGTACTGCGGGTCAGTGCCCTATTATATCCTTTTTGTGCGAAGTGGTGTGAGATTTTGAGAATTTTAGGTCTAATTTATGTCTCATATGTGGAGGATATACAACCTCCCAATCATTTTATGTTCTCCATGGACGACCCTGCTACTACCGCAGAGGTGGCCGCGTCCAGCCCTATAATTTTAAAATATTTTCTTAAAGATAACACCGAAGTGGTAGTTGGAAGAGGCATAGAGTGAGGGTGGAGCAGCCAAACTTGCCAGCAAACAGGTCTAATCAACAAATAAGCCTTAGCCAGTGCTACTGGGCAGAAGGCACCCACTAACACCCTTAGCGAGCAGTCCTAAAGTGGGGGAGAGATTAGACACAGATACCAGTCCACCAACTCTAAGGGCTCCGGAATGCCAGTGAAAAATCATATTCTAGTTGTCATTTTGTAGAATGTGCTAAATAAATGATAACTAGAATCTGATTTGATTGATGGTGGTTTCTATAGGCAACATCTCCACTTTTCAAACACGCTAGAAACTCGCAGATTGATACATTTGCCCCCTGGAATACAATAGCTGTCACAGCAACAGACACATAGCTCTGTGATTTCCTGCAGCCAAATAAAGAGAACTTCCTGTTACTGGATAATATAAAGGCTTGTATGCCACTCCCAATGGCAGCTAGTGGATCTAATTTCAAAACAAGCCAGGTTAAACTTTGACCCCTGAAGGTAAATGCAATATACTCTTACAAGTCTGGCGTTTAAGTGCATTTATTTCTATGCAGGTCTTCATTTATCATTATCAGGAGAATCTGATTAAAGGTGGCAGCAGCAATATAAAGTTAGTAATACATTAGCAACAAGATGATGACAACATCTATTTTACATTGAAGGCAATGAGCTATACAATATGAATATATATATATATATATATATATATATATATATATATATATATATATATATATACAGGTAATACAATAAAAGACAGCTAAAATGTGTAGGGCGACACAGTAATATACATCAATATGTAAGCAGTGTTGGACTGGGACTTGAAGGGCCCACCGGGGGAATGCAATGGTAGGAGCTCATGAAAAAGCATGGGTTGCCAATGCTACGCGATGGCGCACTGCTGATGGAGCATGGCCAACCACCAGAGACGAGCCACTAGAGGGTGGAATATAATCCTAAAAAATAAAGACTATATATATACTGTATATACATACACACATGCACCTAGATCAAAGTGAATGTCATCTCTTCTTTCTTTTCTTTTCTCTCTCCTCTGTCTTCTCTCTTCTCTTATCCCTCTTCTCCATTGCTATGAAAGCGGTACAGGGAGGCAGCCTAGAGTCAGGTAGGGGAGAATGGTGGCAGATGAGATACAGCAGCAGGAGATGTCAGTCAGAAGTGAGGTTAAATGTTTTGATGGGGCCAGTGGCAACACCGGATGACTTAAAGTGGTAAACAGTGCAGCAGCAGGGAGGTGAAAGTTGTAAATGGGGTGCCCGGATGCAGTGAAGGAAACTGTGGTAGATGGGGTGCCGGGACGCAGGGAAGGAAACTGTGGTAGATGGGGTGCCGGGACGCAGGGAAGGAAAGTGTAGCAGATGGGGTGCCCGGACGCAGGGAATGAAAGTGTGAGAGATGGGGAGCCCGGCAGGTGGGGTGCCTTTAGCTGAGAGGGGACCCACTGATCCCCACAATATATTAACCCCTCACATAGGACACACACACACACCAATCCCTACCAGGGGCAGATCAATACATTTCCTCAGGCGAAGGCACCTTCACTTTGATGGTCAACTGTCCCCCTTTAGAGGATGCTGCAGAGCTACTGCAAGCCCCAATCACCCCCCCCCTACCAACCTCTGAATCCGCTAGTGGTCCCTACAGCATGTTATCCCATTTACACACACATCACCATCATCATTTATTTATATAGTGCCACTAATTCCGCAGCGCTGTACAGAGAACTCACTCACATCAGTCCCTGCCCCATTGGAGCTTACAGTCTAAATTCCCTAACATACACACAGACACACACACAGACTAGGGTCAATTTGGTAGCTGCCAATTAACCTACTACTATGTTTTTATGTTTTTTGTGCGGGAGGAAACCGGAGCAACTGGAGGAAGCTCATCATCATCATCATCATTTACTTATATAGCGCCAACACATTCCACAGCGCTTTACAATTGGGGACAAACACAGTAAACTAATAAACAAACTGGGTAAAACAGACAAAGAGGTGTGAAGTCCTTGCTCGCAAGCTTACACACACACACACACACACACACACACACACACACACACACACACACACACACTCATCAGTCTATACAGCGTTTTAACTATGTACTATACTGAATTTCAAACACACACGCACATACATACATACATACATACATACATACATACATATACATACATACATACATACATACATACATACACACACACACCAGTCTATACAGCATTTTAACTATTTACATACATACACACACTGGTTTTTACAGCATTGTAACCATTTACACACACACCTCTCTATACAGCATTTTAAACACATGCATACATACTTACACACATACATACATACATACATACATACATACATACATACATATCACACTTACCTTATCTCCAGCAGCAGGAAGAGGGTAGTGTAGCTCCGACCCCTCCTACAGGAAGATTTCCTTCTTCTTTAAGGCCCGCCCAGGCAGTCCATTATAGGACCAGCCTGGGAAGGCAAACATCTGACCCCCCTGTTGCACATGCTTGGCCCCGCCCCCTGGACAAAGGGGGCATGACTTTTCAACAGTGGGGCCCACTAAGAATTTTATCAGTGACCCATTGGGCCATTCCAACACTGTGTGTAAGTGTAGTAATAAAATAACACGACTACTATATAGAGAAGTGTAATAATGGTGATACAGCCCAGTCACATCATAACACTCAATCATTACCTAGAAATTATTGCAGACTACTGCTACTCACTTGATATAAGACCTTATTGGAACACGTTTGATTTAGGTGGTACCCTGGGTTACTTAAGCAAACTAAGATGTTGTAGAGTCTCAGAAGAAACAGGCTAAGAGTTTATATTCTATACTTGGCGCAATTTCTAATTAAGACACTCTGGGCCTGATTCATTAAGCAAATTAAAGCAAAACAAGGAGTAAATTTGCTCCTGGACAAACCATGTTGCGAAGCAAGGGTGCAAATTAGTGTAAAGTTTTGCACATAAGGAAAACACTAACTGCTTTTTCATATAGCACACAAATACTTGATAGCTTTATTTTTACACTAATAGTTAAAGTTGATTTAGGACATGCTCTATCCCAACTATAAATCTGTCCCAAAAATTTAAATTTAGCTCCCCCTTCAATGCAACATGGTCTTGCCAAGATGCAAATTTACTCCTTTTTTCCTTTACTTTCCTTAATGAATCAGGCCCTTTGTGTCTAACTGATAGCTGAAAATAATAAGGGATATAGGTCGACTAAACGGCGTCCCCACATTCCCCCCCCCCTCTCTCCCTCCCTATCCCCATCCTATCTCCCCACAGGTCGCGCCACGGAAAAAACAAAGAAACAGCTAATAAAGAAAGACTATGAGACAAGTATTTGGCAAAATTATTTTGGCCACAGCTTTATTAAACACTTCCAAACTTGGCAGACAAGCGGCGTGCAAGGCTAATAAAATTTATCACCTTTTCCAGTTCCATCTGGAAAAATAGGGCGTGTTCTGCCTACTTCCATGTAGGCACCGCAACAACGCCCTTCGGAGACCAGCCCCCTTGGCATAAATCACCTTCCAATAAACCTGGCACGCCGCCAGTATTGGCCCAACCGATGAAGTTGGAACCAGACGTGCGTCCGTCTTCCCTGGGTGATACTGCCCGGCCCTGCTGGCTCCCCACTTCCTATGCCTTGCTCGCCGCTTTACCGCCCTTCCAACTGTGACAAAGCATTTTGAGCAATAAATTATATTCACAAAGCATACAATGACAACAACATTACATGTCAAGCATTTACCAAGATTACATATATAAAGTGCTTGATTTATAGTATATATTTTTATATTTTACATCTTGTTTTTATTTATTTTTAAAGAAATACCTGCATGTACTGTAGGGGATGGGTGGGTGGGAGACTGAAAAACTATGTATAATAAGCTTCCTTCCCCCTCTGCCTTAACTACTCTCACCTTGTCCTGCCTCCTGTCCCACCCCCTCCTTTCCCTGAGTGGCTGCCTGCACTGCTCAGCTGTAACAAAATAGGACGGACTACGCTGTCTGCACCCCCCCTTTCTTCATGTCACTTGCATCGGGCCGCCTAGCGACCATCCTCCCTTATTCCTCTTCGGTGCTATTGCTGCGCCTGCGATTCCTTTTAGAGCAAGGCTATATAAACTAGTCGGTTGCAGTTCAATAGGAGATAATCCACAGAATGGAATAACATTTTTACAAGAGGCAAAATTAAGAAAATTGACGGAAATAGAAAGAGAAATATTAACAGCTCTAGTTACTAAAAAAGAAGTTAAAAGACTCATAATGTCTCTGCCTAACGGCAAGTCACCCGGGTCATATGGTCTAGGAGCAGAATACTATAAAATATTTTCTCGATATATTACTTCTTATTTAACAAAACTATTTAACTCAACAATAAGTGACAATCAAGCGCCAAAACATTTTAACTTGGCAAGAATAATCGTTATCCCATAAACCAAGCAAAGATGAGGAACTGATAGAGTCATACAGTCCAATATCTCTATTGAATTAAGATATTAAACTTTTTTCTAAATTTATAGCTTCTAGACTACTACAAAGATATTGTCTACGCTCTTACATCCAGCACAAACGGGATTTACCAAAGGTAGACATTCTGTTCATGTCATACACTTGATAGCAGCAATGATTAAAACACATCAATATAAAGAAAACAAATATATAATGATAAGCTTAGATGCAGATAAAGCTTTTGAGCGCATTTCGTCATCTCACGTGATTAGGATAATTAAGTGTCACTTTGGCCCCACCTTTTTTACATATTTTTAGAAAACTATATTATCAACCTAAAGCTTTTATGACTATCAATAATAAAAACACTGCAACTATTTTATTGAGTAGAGGCACAAGGCAGGGGTGTCCTCCAGGGGCGCACGCAGGGGGGGTTTCTGGTTCTCCAGAAACCCCCCCTGCGAACGAACGGGCACTAAATATTGCTCTGTACTGTAAAGCAGCCACGACGTTGTCACAAAAGCGTCCGCGACGGTGCTGTGTTGTAATGCCGCGGACGCTTCTTTGACAGCGCCGCGGCTGCTATACAGTACAACATCACTAAAATGGAGCTGCTGCGTGGGCGCATGCGCAGAAGCAGCTCTCTCTCTTTATTTTTTTTGGGGGGGAGGAAACCCCCCTTAAAAATCCTGCGTTTGCCCCTGTCCTCTATCACCTCTTTTTTTTAATATTGCATTAGATCCATTGATAAAACATCTGGATAACATTACTGATTGGAAAGGAATAAAATTTGGTTTAAAGGAACTTAAAATATCTGCATTTGCAGATGACATTTTACTATGTATATATAATCCAAAGGAAGCTATACCTTTCATGAAGCAGAAAGTATCAGACTGAATAAAGATATTACGGGATTTTTATTAAATAACAACAAAACAGAGGCTTTGGTTTTCTTTCCAGAAGCAAGAAGAGGATGGAGAGGACACGTTCCATTTAAATTGTCAGAAAGAACATTGAAATACTTAGGTTTAAATATTCCGACACATCCATTGTTGCGATATGCAGAAAATATCCCAAGAATAATTAATAGAATAATACGAGATCTTCTTCTTGGAAAAATTTACCGATATCTTATTTAGGAAGATGTTATCTTATTAAGATGAGAAGCTTTCCACTAATACTATACTTTATTCAGATGCTACCAATAATACTTCTTAAAACAGATATAAAAAGTTTGAATAAACCTTTCCAGAAAATGATATGGTCAAATAAACGTCCTAGAATGTCTTTAATGAAATTACAACAACTCCTAGATAAAGGAGAGTTAAATCTCCCAAATATAAAAGACTATAATCTATCGGCAAACTACAGATATGCGATCGCCTGGATAAGAGGAACTAATATGTATACTAGTAGAGATATATAGAACAAACGTTCAGTCCACAAATCGATTTAATAGCATTGATCTTGTCTCAAAATATCTCCCAACTCGGTAACTCCGTTCTACACAAGATCTGCGTCTCTCATCCACCCTCATTACAACCTCCCATTCCCGGTTACAGGTATTTTTTTCGGGCTCCACCCACTCTATGGAATTCTCTCCCTCGCACAATAAGACTCTCCTCTGGTCTACAAACTTTCAAGCATTCTCGGAAAACCTACCTATTCAGACAAGCTTATAATATTCCTCAACCACCCTCTTAACCTCACTACCTTAGCCTATTACCACCTGTTACACAATTTCACACAAGACAACTACCCCCTGACCAACATTGTTGTGTGACAGGATCATTTAGCTTATGAGTCACTTTTACCTTTGCAGTCTGGCTGGGCCAAAATGCAAAATGTAGACTTAACCTCATGTGTCAATCCCCCATTGTCCAATAGATTGTAAGCTTGCGAGCAGGGCCTTCTCACCACTTTGTCTGTTTTACCCAGTTTGTTTATTAGTTTATTATGTTTGTTCCCAATTGTAAAGCGCTACGGAATATGTTGGCGCTATATAAATAAATGATGATGATGATGATGATGATGATGATTGATACATAGTAATCTAACAGAGTTACAGAAAGATATTAAAGAAAATCCTTTGATATACCCAGTCTGTTTTACCCAGTTTGTTTATTAGTTTATTATGTTTGTTCCCAATTGTAAAGCGCTACGGAATATGTTGGCGCTATATAAATAAATGATGATGATGATGATGATGATGATGATGATGATGATTGATACATAGTAATCTAACAGAGTTACAGAAAGATATTAAAGAAAATCCTTTGATATACCCGGTATGTAAAGCATGGAGACTAATTCGTAAGAGATTAAAACTCTCTACAAATTATTCTCTTTTCTTACTATTAGTATCTAATCCAGATTCTACACTACCAATTTGTAAATTTTAATAATTTTAAATTATGGGATCTATCTCAAAAATTAAAATACCAATGTTTAGTTATTTTCAGGAAGGGAGTTATATTAGAAAGATATTACAAGAGCTGAAAGACAAATATAAACAATTTGTATTAGATGGTACATTAATGTGTCAACCATTGTAAACCTTTTCTACCTCATATATATATATATATATATATATATATATATATATATATATATATATATATATATTACATGTAAAGAGATTATAGAATTAGATCATGTAAAGGGAGGTATGGTGACATGTCTTGTAGAATTTACACATTTGAGTTTACAGGAAATAATGAAAGCACACGTAAAGATAAATAAACAACTGGTATCTAGTACATTTAGAGAAATGAACTATAAAATACTACACAGAGCATAACACCAAAGAAAAAGCTTTATTATTGGTAAAAAGTCAAACACGAATTGTTATCAATGTAAATAACCAGATGCAGATATTTTACATTATTTATGGTCTTGTGAAAAAGTTAGGGCTTTCTAGAATGACGTTGAGGAATATATTGTAAGAGAGTTGAAAATTAAATTTGAAATAACAAGTGATTGGGTCTTTTGAAATTTATACGACCAAGACATAAATATTTAATACTAGAAGAAAAAAACTATTATTGATGATATTATTATTATCATTATCGTAGATTTGTAAGGCGCCACAGTGCTCCGCAGCACCGTTCCATTAGGAAAGACAAGGACATACATAAAACAGAACATACCTAAAACAAGAACAGACAGGGCAGACAAAATGAATGGAGAAATGAAAACAAAGGGTGTGGAGGACCCTGCTCATTAGAGAGCTTACATTGTAAAGGGAAGAGGGCACAGCTGAAACAAGAGGAGCGAGTGTGACTCAGAGTGGAGATTGGGATAGTTGTAAGGGTGCATTAGTGTGAATAGTGTTATTGAGGATAAGGTCAGAGATGGGTTTTCAAAGAGCATCTAAAGATTTGAAGGCTGTGGAAAAGTATGATTGAGTGTGGTAGGGAATTTCATAAGTGGGGAACAGCACGGGAGAAGTCTTGTAGGCGGGAGTAAGAGGTGGTTATCAGAGACGAGACAAGGTGCAGGTCAGAGGTAGATCTAAGAGGGCAGGAGGTCTAATGAGCTAATTAGTGCCCCAAGAGAAGAAGTGTACATTGAAAAAAGTAAAGAAAAGAGCCTTGTGGGACCCCAACAGTTAGAGGGAGTGGAGGGGAAGATGTGCCAGAGGTAGAAACACTAAAGGAGGGGTTCAATAGGTAGGAAGTGAACCAGGAAAGGACTGTGTCATGAAGGCCAATGGAGTAAAGGGTGTGTAGTAGAAGAGAGTGATCAACAGTATCAAAAGCAGCAAAGAGGTCTAGGAGAATGAGTATGGAGAAATTACCATTAGATTTTGCAGTAGGTAAAAAATTGGTCACTTTTGTCAGAGTAGTTTCAGTGGAATGTTGGGGGCGGAAGCCTGATTGCAGAGAGTTGAGAATGGAATGAGAAGAGAGAAAGTGAGACAGGTGTTTGTACACTAATCGCTCAAGTAGATTGGAGGCAAAGGGGAGGAGAGAAATAGGGTGGTAGTTGGAGAGAGAGGCAGGATCGAGAGATGGTTTCTTTAGAATAGGTGAGATGAGCGCATGTTTAAAGGAAGATGGAAATGTGCCAGTGGAGAGAGACAGGTTGAAGAGATGAGTTAGAGGTGGGAATGCAGGCAGTGGAGGAGAGAGAGCAGAGTAGTTGGGAGGGAATAGGGTCCAGAGGACCGGTTGTAGGGTGAGATGGTAAGATGAGTGCAGAGACTTCATCTTCAGTTACTGGAGAGAATGAATTAAGGGTGGATTGTGGAGTGTAGGTAAAGGTGGGTAAAGTGAGTGGAAATTTGGCATGAGAAAATATCTCGTCGATTGGTGTCAATTTTGTCTTTGAAATAAATGTAAAAATCATGGGCAGTGAGGAAAGAAGGATGAGTAGGTGCAGGTGGACAGAGAAGTGAGTTGAAGGTGGCAAAGGATGCGACGTGGTTTAGAAGACTGAGTGGATATTAGAGAGTTGAAGAATGTTTTGTTTGGCAAGTGAAAGGGCAGTGTTGTAAGATGAAATTATGAATTTATAGTGGAGGTAATCGGGATAGGAACAGATTTCCTCCAGTGGCGCTCTGCAGTGCGGGAGCACTTTTGCAGGTAGCGGGTTTATTTGTTGTGCCATATCTAGGGTTTGGATCATCAGAGACTGTATGCTGTAGCTGGAGCTACATTGTCTAGGGCTGAAGTGAGTGTTTTGTTATAGAAAGAGGCAGTCTGATTAGGACTGGACAATGCAGTCATTGGAGAAAATAGTTGTTTTAGTGAAAATGAGAAGTAGATTGGGTTAAGAGTACTTAGGTTTCGTTGTGTACGTGTGAATTTGGGTGCAGAGGGAAGGGCATGAGGTAAGGGGAGGCTGAAGGAAAGGAGGTTGTGGTTGGAGAGTGGGAAGGCTAAATTGGAGCAGTAGTGGGAGAAGACAAGGTCAAGCGAGTGCCCATCACAGTGGGTGGGAGATGTGGACCATTGGAAGAGACCAAAGGAGGAAGTAATTGAAAGACATTTAGTGGCAAGAGAGACAGTGGAATTTTCAATGGGAATGTTGAAATCACCTAGTATGCGTGTAGGCAGGTTAAAGGATAGTAAATAAGTGAGCCAGGCCGCAAAGTTGTCAAGGAAGTGGGCAACTGGACCCGGGGAGCGATAAATGACAGCAACACAAAGGTGAAGAGGATAAAATAGATGGATAGTGTGGACATCAAGGAAAAAGAATGAGAAGAATGATTCAGAGGGTATGGCATGGAAGGTGCAGCTTGGAGAGAGTAGAATGCCTACTCCACCACCTTGTCTGTTTCCAGGTCTGGGAGAGTGGCTGAGTGAGAGTCCCCCATAGGAGAGAGCTGCAGGGGATGTAGTGTCAGAGGAGGTAAGCCAAGTTTCTGTTATGACAAGAAGGTTGAGGGATTTAGAAATGAATAGATCATAGATGAATGTAAGTTTGTTGCAAACATATCTGGTGTTCTATAGTGCATAGGAGAAGGGAGGAGAGGGTAGTGGAGATATGTGAATAAAGTTGGGGGGTTTGAAAGTACGGGATGGATGAAAAGGTTTGGGGTGCAGCGAGGTGCGTGAGCAGATAATGGCGATTGTACGAGGTCCAGTGTTAGGCGAGATATCACCAGTAGCCATGAGAAGGAGCAGGGTGAGAAAGAGGACATACGAGGTGTCGAAGTAACTTTTAACAAAACTAACAGAAATACATATAAGCTTATATAATTAAGATTAGGGTCTGTACTTTTAAGAGAACGTGTTGCACAATACACATATTGCATAACAGGAGACACATATTTTGTAATTTTCCATTACTGCCCAATTCATGAACAAAACAGATTAGATAATGGTCATATGATTGTATTTCGCAATCATCGCCGGATATAGCCAAATAAATGACCGTCCAATAGAACATGTTATTTTAATGATAGAGTGCCAGCAGTGATGTAAGCTGGAAAGGTGTGTTTTAAAGTAATAAAGAATATCATCTCTATAAAAGTAGGAGTGAATCAAATATAGGGTGTCAATTGGCATTTGAGACCCTGGGCGTATGTCTGCTTCATCCAGTATGGCTGTATCTATGTATAATACCTTTTTAATAAATTATAGAAATATTATATTTTGGAAACCTGCTCATCTCATTTATTATTTAAAGAGACGGAAAGTAAATAACTTATACAGAGAAGGATTTGTGGGTGTGAGGTTTATTTCTGTTTATGTAGGCCGGTGAGTGTGATGTGTGTAGGAGACAAAACAGTTCATGTGTACAGACTAGTGAGGAGGGAAGTAGTGAAGGGGAAATCATAATCGGAAGGGAGGAATAGGATGATTGAGAAAGAAAAGGAGTTCCGTGAGAAGTATGGCTACAGTAAATAGGAGAGACTGTAATTTGAGTATGTGCATGATGGAGAGATGTGAATGAATGTGTATTAGCTTGGGTAGGTAATGAGAGAGTAGAAAGGAACAATTGATCCCAATTGTGTGGGGCAATGGAAGAGGTGAAGGATACTGTACCGCCCCCTGGCTGGGGTTAATGGAGTAGGCAGTTTCTGCAGCTCTGACATGATGAGGTCCAGGAGGATCCTGACAGTTGGGTGTAGAGGGTCTAGCAGCCAAACGGAGATGGTAACAGCAATCACAACTGAGCTCAAGACAGTTGTACAGAAATGGTAGTTGTGTACATCCTAAAACAGCCTCGTTTTTCGGTATAAAGTCGATCCTCAGCGCTGCTGTGACGTTTCCAACAGTATTTAGAAATAACTAAAGCGTTATTGCTGAGAATAAGGAAAAAAGGGAGCTTGGGCTCAGAGCTGAGTCAGTGTACAGCTTACTCATAGCAGTATGATCATGATAGCAGCTGCATCAAGAAAGACCCTGTTATCTAATTGGATATCTATGAATACTCCTAACATAAATGTGATGAAGTAGAGTATATTTCCTTTTTCAAATGGATTGGTTGGAAACTACCATTAATAAAGAAAAAAAATGACAAAAAGGTTTCATGAAACATGAACTCCCTTTATAAATACAATGCCTATGGATAAAAAAGAGTATTTCAACTCTATTTTATAATATATTTTATAGATTAAGTAAAAAGTTTTTCCACTTTTTATCATATGGAGCTATAGCTGTTAAAATGGATATCGTTAAAAATGATATATGGGAAATGTATACATTGTAATATTTTCTCTGTTATGTTAAAATACAACCATTAATAAAGATTAAATAAAAAAGTTGACTGACCTAGACTTGCAGTGAAGGTGGTCCCCAAAACCCATGTATATAAATATAGTTATATGTTCTATTAGTAACGTGTAAGAAATATGTAAAAGAAACAGTTCAGATAGGCCAATAGTCGTCCTTCCCACACAAGTAAGTATGTACAATATAATACTTATGTACAATGCAATTGAAAGTCCACATTCTGAGAAATGAAGAGGACAGTTTTTGGCCCTGGCAGAGAATACATGTAGAAATGGAGATATGATGGCTGACGATTTACACTAAGTGAAGTAGTTAGAGAACCGCATAGACTGATTAATTATTTTTGGAATTGAATGGGAGAAAGCAAATGCAATGATGGCAAAAGTACAAAATCCTTCATTAAGACAGCTCGCTGCAGACTTTGGCCAAAATTGGTGACAATTGCGAAGGGATCATTAGAAAATTGACTGGAAATGACTGGAAAAGATTGTTAATGATATAAATAGTAACATAGGAGCAAAAATAGTTAAAAATGACATTATTTTGCCAATTTTTCAAAATTTTTCACTAAATCCAGATCTAAAACCAAAACCTTTTGCAATATTTTGGCAAAAAAAGAGCTACAAAACCAAAACACATACACATTTTAGAACCAAAATCACATCCAAAAACCAAAACAGCACACATATCTAATAGATGCAATATATTGTGTAACAGATGCTGGCAGAGTCACCTGACTAAATAACTGACTAATCCTTTTCCTCTTACGCAACACGCCTCCAATTTACAGACTGCCTGACGTCTTCCACAGCATTTAGGGCCCAGGAAAGTCCACTGGTCGGCTTCAATCTAATGGCTAGAGTCCTAGGGAGTAAATCCCAACTCAACACTAGCCAGTGAGGCTTCTCTGCCTGGAGTATTGGGTCTCAGGAATAGATGGGTAGATATGTGGCAAGGTGAGTATTTTTTACATGAATCAGAAGAGGTTTGTCACCACCTATAATACCATAATGTGTCTATATAATTATTGTATACTCCTATGCTAGAACATTTTATTAAGCACACCTTAAACTTAAGTAATATAATTTTTAGTTGTTTGCAACCTGCTATTTAATATTCTAATCCACCTGGCTGTTACTTTGGCCAATCCGTATGCCTGATTCCTTACACCCAAAAGTTCTTTTTAAACTCGCCCTGATCTCCTTTACCCTTACACCGTATATAATCGGGTTGATGGTGGCTGGAAGCAGGAAGTATATGGCACTGGTCAAATTTTGAACATCTACTGAGACAGATGTCTCCAGCCTATATATGAGGGCAGATAAAACACCACTTGCATAAATAATTAGGGCCACTATAACATGTGAGCTACAAGTGTTCAGGGCTTTGTTTCTTGATTTTTTTATAACAAACATTACGGTATGGAGAATGGTCATGTAGGAAATGAAGAGAAGGCTTCCATCGACTACGGTTATCATCATACGTACGATCAGGCCTATGGCTTGGATTTTGGATATGTCCCCACATGCAAGTTTCAGGAGTCCCATGTTCTCACAAACAAAATGAAGAATTATATTGGAGTTGCAAAACTGGACCCGAGAATCTAGAGAAACTATTGAAGTCATGAGTATGACACCTCTTGCCAAACTGGCCAAAGTCAACTGGACCAGAAAGCGCGTGGTCATGATGTTGTGGTAGTGCAGGGGTTTGCAGATCGCCACGTATCTGTCCAATGCCATTAACAGGACAACTGTCGACTCAAACGTTACAATCACATAAATGAACCACATCTGCACCAGGCAGCCAGCCAGAGAAATCTGGTTTAGGTCAAAGGCCAAACCCAAGAGAAATTTTGGCATGAAGGTCGTTGCACAGGAGAGATTGACCACAAATAGGAGACCGATAAGCAAGTACATGGGGGACTGGAGACTTTTCTCTACAACAATCCTGTAGGTGAGGAGACAATTGCTGATCAGTATCATGGTATAGATGATTAGGAATGGGATGAGTAGGAGGCGTCGGTAGACGGTGATGCTGGGAAACCCCATGAGCAAGAAGTCTCTATGAGATAGAGTCACGTTGGTACTTGCAATGAAAAGGTCCATGTAAAGTATTGTGGCACCTTGAAGGAAAACAAGAATTACATTTATTGTGGGAAACATCTCAAAAATCAAAGCTGTCCTCATGCCGACACCACAAAATGGTCTTTCTTTCCTTTTATCTGTGTAGCAGCTTTAGGCCTAAAAGCCTAGCAAGTTGTATCGTTAAAGGAGCACTGAACTGACAAAATTGCATTTTTTTTTACACAAACCATGAAGGCAAAATACACTGCTCAGGATTACCCTGCAGCTCTTTTTAAATGTAAAACTCTTGACTCAATAGTCCATTAAAATTGGGGGGAACTCCACCTACATCTTTAGCAGAAAAATCCGATATAGGTGAGGAACCTCATTGTGCATGAATTACTGTGTAACTGGCCCTGACCCGATCAATCAACCAATCCACACAGAGAATTTCTGCGCGGCAAGTTTGCAAAACTGTCACTCATACTCTGCCTGCTTAGAAAAGCTCCCCCTCTCAAAAACAGCAACCTGCTATAAAGTGAAGAAGAGCATGATGTACAGATTTTCATACGTTTAAACATTTCATTTATTTCATGTATTTTATTTGGTAATAGACAAACTTTCATACATATTAATGTCAAATAGCGACTCCACTTGCTCTTTAAGGATGTTCCTGCTGGATTCCTCCCAATTATTTTATTGAGGCACTTGCTCAAAATAGGAGAGATATATAATATCTGAAATGTTTGTACCAACAACTA
This sequence comes from Mixophyes fleayi, assembly GCF_038048845.1. Classification (NCBI taxonomy): domain Eukaryota; kingdom Metazoa; phylum Chordata; class Amphibia; order Anura; family Limnodynastidae; genus Mixophyes; species Mixophyes fleayi. Next base: position 8,466,877 of record NC_134403.1, read on the forward strand.
CTGAAAATAAAAACTACTGACACCAAAACATTGTTAAGAAGCTAACAAGAATGGAAATGATTATAGTGAAGGAATTATAGGGGCAATTCATGGCCAGAATGTTGGCTAACAAAAATCTATATCTGCATTATATGTGTCAGTACCGGATACATCTGCCTTTATTATATGTGTGTGAGTGAGTGATGCGATGATAAAAAAAATCACACTCCTCTACGGGATCAGAAAATTATTGATACATTTATTCCTAAAAGGGTGTGGCTGCCATCTTTAAATAACCTCCAGAGCTTGAGAGGATAAACTGCCGGTGCTAGGTTCTGTGTATGTTAATATTGTTTAAAAAGTATCTAATTAATATAAATGTGTTTTACATGTACGTTGCGGTGCAGGGAAAGTAGTGCCTCGCGCCACAGCATTGAATGGGTTAAATCACGGAACTAGGTCTTGGTAGCGTAAAAATGTAGGCTGAGTCCCATACTGGAGCTTAGAGAGCTCCACTAGCAGCAGGCTGGGGACTGCTGCACCAGGATCTGACTGCCTTCTCCCTGGAGCCAAATTAGGCCAGTGGGGAGAGCCATACCAAGAGGCAGAATCACTGGAAGTGTTTTTAGGCAGGATATTTAAAGATAAATCCATTGTCATAGACATCCTGGTACCAGCGGTGGAGACAGAGCCCCCCTCTCCCCGGCAGTTTGTGGACAGGGGGTGAAGTACACTCCCCCTTGCCATTAGCAACAACATTAAAAGTGTTAAACCCAGAGCCGGATTTAGACCTCATGGGGCCCTAGGCAAGATATTGGTTTGGGCCCCTCCCCTCCCTGAAACAATTCATAGCATTATATTTTTTTTAACATAGCATATACTCCTATAGTTAAGCAGAAGGGTAAACTATGTACCGCCTCACATCACGCTGCTCCTCCTGCATCACCATGTGACCCCTCATTACTGTCCCTCTCATCACACTGTGCCCTCCTTTATCATTACACTGTGGCCCCTCATTACTGTCCCTCTCATCACACTGTGCCCTCCTTTATCATTACACTGCATCACACTGTGGTCCCTCATTACTGTCCCTCTCATCACACTGTGCCCTCCTTTATCATTACACTGCATCACACTGTGGCCCCTCATTACTGTCCCTCTCATCACACTGTGCTCTCCTTTATCATTACACTGCATCACACTGTGGTCCCTTATTACTGTCCCTCTCATCACACTGTGCCCTCCTTTATCATTACACTGCATCACACTGTGGTCCCTCATTACTGTCCCTCTCATCACACTGTGCTCTCCTTTATCATTACACTGCATCACACTGTGGCCCCTCATTACTGTTCCTCTCATCACACTGTGCTCTCCTTTATCATTACACTGCATCACACTGTGGTCCCAGCAGTTAAAGAATAATGTCCATGGACCCCATATTTTGTCAAAGGATCTAGCAGAATTTTGAATTATACTAATCATATACTCCATACGATGAATATTGAGCTCAGTGGTCGAAGTGGAAGTTTAGTAGTGGCGGTATGAAAAATGTAATGAGAATGTAAACAAGTGAATGGAATTTTATTATTTTAAAATGAAGGCAATACGAGAAGTAGCGGTATGGCCTACTACCATATACACCCACTTCCACCACTGCTTACCTTTCAATTCACACAAATTGTACTTTATCTTTAACTAAACTTAGGTATTAATCATAATTAACATGTCAAGAAACTGCAGTTCATGGTTAGCAAGCCCAGTAATAAAAAAAACAGCAGTCTCCTATCACTACCACGTCACAGACCGTCCGTTACTACAGTTACTGACTGCAGCTCTCTACCTACAGAAACATGAAAAAGCGCTGGAATGCAATAATCATGTTAATATGTCAGTCTTCTGCATGAATCCCATAGTGCAACATTTAAACAAGTCAGACCTCCTCATAATATAAATCCCACCAGATTCAGGATAGTTGGCAGACTGCCCTGCTCTCTCCTACCTGTTCTCGTCACTTTCACAGCTTGTGGCTGCTGGTGTCTTTAGATCAACTGCTGCTTGTCTGGATCCTGGAATGTTGGAGGCCCTATTTGGAAAAAAAAATGGGTACACGAAATTTAGTAAACTACAACCAGCCCCAGTGTTAAATCAATATAGCACCCACATGTTATAAGTAGACCTCCCTCCAACCAAAACATTAAATTAATAGCATACACATTTAATAAATATACCTATTTCCCTCCAACCAGCTCCAACATTAAATTAATAGGGTTAACATTTAAAAAATAAACCTATTTCCCTCCCACAAACAGCCCCTCACACACACACATCATATAAATACACTGGCCCCTCACACACACATAATATACATACCCTGACCCCCCCCCCCCCACACACATATTATATTAATATAAAGGGTGCCTCTTTTCATTTTGAGATAAGAGGTGTCAGGACTGAGGCAGCGGGTCATGTGAGGGAATAGATAATGAGCACGTGTCATGGGGAATATCAAAGAAAAGATAGTGAGTATTGTAAGTGTATTGTTGGCTGAGGAGGGGCCGTGTGGGGAACAGACTTCTAACTCACATGCCTCCCCTCTGCCCAGCACCTTCACACATGCCCCCTCTGCCCAGCACCTTTAGCCACACATGCCCCCCTATGCCCTGCAGCTTCCATCACACATGCCACCCCTGCAGCTTCCATCACACATCCCCCCCTGTGCCAGTGCAGCTTCCATCACACATGCCCCCCCCTGTGCCAGAGCAGCTTCCATCAAACATGCCCCCCCTGTGCCAGCACAGCTTCCATCACACATGCCCCCTGTGCCAGAGCAGCTTCTATCACACATGCCCCCTCTGCCCAGCACCTTTAGCCACACATGCCCCCCCTATGCCCTGCAGCTTCCATCACACATGCCACCCCTGCAGCTTCCATCACACATTCCCCCTGTGCCAGAGCAGCTTCCATCACACATGCCCCCTGTGCCAGTGCAGCTTCCATCACACATGCCCCCCCTGTGCCAGCGTAGCTTCCATCACACATGCCCCCTGTGCCAGAGCAGCTTCCATCACACATGCCCCCTGTGCCAGCTCAGCTTCCATCACACATGCCCCCTGTGCCAGAGCAGCTTCCACATCCCCCCCCTGTGCCAGAGCAGCTTCCATCACACATGCCCCCTGTGCCAGAGCAGCTTCTATCACACATGCCCCCTCTGCCCAGCACCTTTAGCCACACATGCCCCCCCTATGCCCTGCAGCTTCCATCACACATGCCACCCCTGCAGCTTCCATCACACATTCCCCCTGTGCCAGAGCAGCTTCCATCACACATGCCCCCTGTGCCAGAGCAGCTTCCACATGCCCCCCCTGTGCCAGAGCAGCTTCCATCACACATGCCCCCTGTGCCAGCTTAGCTTTCATCACACATGCCCCCCCCTGTGTCAGCGCAGCTTCCATCACACATGCCCCCTGTGCCAGGGCAGCTTCCATCACACATGTCCCCTGTGCCAGAGCAGCTTCCATCACACATGCCCCCTGTGCCAGCGCAGCTTCCATCACACATGTCCCCTGTGCCAGAGAAGCTTCCATCAAACATGCCCCCTGTGCCAGCACAGCTTCCATCACACATGCCCCCTGTGCCAGAGCAGCTTCCATCACAAATGCACCCCGTGCCCTGCAGCTTCCAGCACACATACCCCCCTGTACCTTCCATCACACATGCCAACCTTTGCCCTGCAGCTTCCAGCACACATGCCCCCCTGTGCCCTGCAGCTTCCAGCACACATGCCCCCCCATGCCCTGCAGCTTCCAGCACACATGCCCCCCCTCTGTATTTTCCATCACACATGCCAACCTTTGCCCTGCAGCTTTTACCACACATGCCCCCCTGTGACAGAGCAGCTTCCATCACTCACTCACTAGCTCCCCTTTTTCTTCTTACCTTTTTGTACACGAATGCTGCCAGGAACCGAAAGAAATTACAGAGTGCCTGCACCGACTATTATACAATTTCAGCTGCCCGCCTAACACTGTATACCATGTGACCGATCACATGACCATGTGATGTCATATTGACGTGCCAGGGTACCTACAGTGAAGGGGATCTAGCCGCTACCCAGCCTCTACCCCTAGCTCTAACACTGTGCCCCTCACCCGATTCGAGGCAATCCCCCCCAGCGCAAGTTCTCCCTTGTCTCCCCCATCTGGGCCCCCAGAGAGCCGCTAGGCTCTAGGCAGGTGCCTAGGTTGCCTAGCGGTAAATCCGGCCCTGGTTAAACCCCTCTTGGCTGATTGACATGCAAGTTACATGAATCAGCCTGGAGTGGTTAAAGGTTCAGGAGGCTGGGCTACCTTCTGTCAGGTTATGTCTGAAAACTCTTGTGACATAAAACCTGGGAAAGTTATTACATGCATATATATATCTCACAGGCTTCTGACTTGTACATTTTAAACTTCATGGAGATTGTTGTGTTTGAGAAAACTTCAGGAAAAGCTGGTGTAAGGGTCCCTGGGGTATGAATGGAGAGAGAAGGGTGGGCTCCATTCATAAATCCCATTACTGGTCTTCAAAATTACCTGTATCAGTGTTGGGTAATCAGGACTTACATCTGCGTAGTGCTGATAAAAGGATGCAATGAAGGTCAATCAGTCTCTCAATACCTGAGAAAGATACTGCAATTTGTGATCTGTAAGTTCTGTTGTTTTGTATATGTGTGGGACACTAGGTCCCTCACTTTAGAGAGGGAGTTCCTGTGTACTAGTTAGAAGCTAGACCGATAGGATTTTGCTTATGTTTTGTTTATCTGCATGCTACTGAATTAAACTAGCTGAGCAAAGCACTGGACTGGTGTGACATATTTGGATGATTGTGTGTAAAGTAGAGCTGTCTACCCCAGGAGACGGTAGCCCTAATCCGATCTTATGACACTGTATATAAAGAGCCCTGTTGACCATGTAATGTGTGTATACCAACTGTACTTCTGAAATATCAATAGTACCTTCAACTAGTGTGCACAGGTCCTTATCAGGACCCTTGTGCAATAAACATCACTGCTTGAAGATTCTACCAGTCTATTGCCTGCTGTATCCTGTGACCAATAGATAATAGCTTACACTCTAATCAGGTCCCCAGCTGTCCTGTGTGGAACTCAGCGTCTTTGTGTCAACTCTCTGCCCGCTATACAGCAGTCTTGATCCATAGTTAGCAGTCAGGAGGTACCAGCCAGCCCACAGCAAAGAGGAACATATTTATGCACATGAGGAGATGCCATAAAATACAGGAACATATTCCTACATACATGGAAATACCATAAAGCACTCAATACAGGGACATATTCCTGCACTCGAGGAAATACCATAAATCACAGAATACAAATCTGAAGCCCACCGCCCCTCCTGCCCTCTAATTCCCACTTCCTAACCACTCACACACGTGACATTTGTAAAATAAAAATAGTAACTCTTACCTCCTCCTGGCTGGCTTGCAAGACTGTAGTCCAGATGCACTGATATCCAGATGTACTGATAGCTGATGCAAAATGCTCTCCAGGCTTCACTGCTGTCCAGGAGCAAACACAGAATAATTAGAGGGGAGGGTCCAATTGTTAAATTTCAGAACAAAGCAAAAAACCTTGATATCACTCACCTGGTTCATATTGACATGTCCCCGCTGCCCTCCAGCTTTACTCAAATATGCCCCCTGCCCACCAGCTGTTCTTTCACATGTCCCCTTGCCCACCAGCTTTTGTCGCACATGCCACCCACCCCAAAAGATTTTCTCTCATATGGCCGCCCTGCCCACCAGTTTTTCTCAAACATGCCCTCTTGCCCACAAGATTTCAATAAACAGCTTAATGCTGTATGTATGTCACTTAGATTACCTTTGTTTATGTGTTAATGTATTCTGCAGATATAAAATGAATTATACTAATAGACAATAACAGCGGAGAGCCAACCAGTGTGCAAATGCTAATAAAACAAATGGTTGCTCAAATCTGAAGTTCCTCTAAATTAATAGTCTGTAACTCACTGTGATCTCAGAACGTAACTGTAGATCCCCCTCCCTCCCATTATCTCCAGCCCACTCTCCCTCCGTTTTCTCTGTTTTAGGTAATCACCTTCTCTTTTTCTTTTCTATTCTTGTCCACATCTGCACTTCTGGCTTCTTCTTTCTGCTTTCTTCTTTCCATCTTGGACCCACTCGGCTCCTCTATACTAAGAGTGTTGTGACGTCACAATGCTGCCAGGAGCAGACGCCGGAGTGATGCGGAGAGGCGGTGCTGCATTGTGGTAGCACGCCATTATTTACACCTAAGGAAAGTGGCATGGGAAAATAGCTGCGGGCCATCATACCCTTCTCTCACCGCCCTGGCTACCTACCTAACAATGTCTCATTCAGAGACATTGATAATGTGGGTATCATGCCACAGTGCAACCTCCCAGATCCCGGCGCCCTAGGCTGCTGCCTAAAGTTGTCTTATGGAGGTGCCAGCCCTGAATACAGGGACATTTTCCTGCACACAAGAAAATACCATAACACACTGAATAGAGGGACATATTCCTGCACACGAGGAAATACCATAACACACTGAATACAGGGACATTTACCTGCACACGAGGAAATACCATAACACACTGAATACAGGGACATATTCCTGCATACAAGGAAATACGATAAAACACTGAATACAGGAACATACTCCTGCACACAGGGAAATACTATTAATCACAGAATGCAGGGTCATATTTCTGCACACAATCTAAGATTGAATTGAACTGAACAATCCAGGTGACTCCCACAAGCTACACCTGCCCTATACACTCACCTCTACTGTACATCCTACAGGACTGTATCACAGACCTAGATATCCAGCAGTAATCACCCTGTACCAGTCATATCAGTATTTATCTCTCCTGCTGAGGTCCCCGGAGAGCTCGGTGTTATTGAGCTGATAATAATTAGCTGATGATTATACTGGAAATGAACCAGCGTCTCTGTGTAATGAGGATGATTAGTGCTGGGTGGTATAGTGTGACATACAATGTATCACACGTCTATCATTTCATGCTGTATACAGATATACCCCAATGCTGCATCTGGTAAAGGAAGATACTGTAGATTATATAGACAATTAATATCCCCAGCTAAAATCTCAGGAATAGCCATTAACAGAACGTACAACCAAGGGTGGATCTTACATATCAGCCATAATAATAATAATAATAATAATAATAATAATATATATTATAAGTTATGATTAAGATTTACTTTCCCCCAAAAATAATGATTCTGAGGATTTTTGGGGAGCAGGGGTCAAGTCTTATGCTTGTTGTTAATCTATACTAAAGATGGACGGGCTTGGTTTCCTTGAAACCGAAACTGCCCGAGCTTCCGGAATCTGAGTACCGAGCCGAGTCAGCTCAGTACTCTCGCGCCTATACGGATTCCAAAACGTGGCAAAACGTCATCGTGACATCGTCGGATCTCAGATCTTGCGACTTTTAGAATGAATAAATAGCCGCCTCCACGGCGATCTAGCGCCATTTGAGTGTTGGGAAAAGCTGAAAGTTAAGGCAAAAAAATAACAACAAGCACTTCATCATCAGCTAGGACCCTTCTCTCACCTACATCCCGACGCCTGCAATCTACACCCACAACACCATCCTCATCAATATCCTCAGTAGCGATCGGAGTTAGCCCTGCAACCAACTTGGTAGGCTCGATGACTCCTGCACTATAATTGATTCCTCTGAAGAATGTTTGAGCATTAGTCCCACTGCTGCTGCTGTTGCTCCTGCTGAGGGGGAATCTTCCTCCCATAGAAAGCCCAAGCAGAAGAGCACTAGTACTTTACAACAATTAACTGTGAAACAATTTTTTGCTAGAGGAAGCAAATATGACAGCAGACACCCAGTCGCAAAGCGGATCACAGACGCCATGGTGACTATGCTAGTGTTAGATCTGTGTCCAATACCTACTATAAACTCAGCTGTTTTTTCACAGTTAATTGATGTTTTGTGTCCCTGTTACAAAAATCCATTGCGACACCATTTTTCACCAAAAGCTATTCCGCAACTGTACCAAATGTACTAATTGGGCTCAAAAATGCCATTCTACCAACTGTACACTTAACCACAGATATGTGGACAAGTGGAAGTGGCCAAACCAAAGACTATATGACTATATGACTGTATGACTGTGACAGCCCACTGGGTTGGTCATTTGCCTTCACAAGCAGGAACAGCAGCAGCATGTACACCACTACATAACATTTCTCACAGGCAGGCTACTCTTTGTATCACCGGCTTCACTAACAGGCATACAGCTGATAATTTGTTACGAAAACGAAGGGATGTCATTGATACATGTCTTATACCACTTGGACTCTCCCCAGGATATGTCATTTCTGATAACACCAACAATATAGTGCGAGCATTACAGCTGGGTGAATTCCATCACATTCACTGTTTTGCTCACACCATCAACTTGGTGGTGCAGAGCTTTTTGAAAAATAATCGTGAGGTGCAGGAGATGCTTTCGGTGGCCCGTAAAATTTTGGGACATTTCCGGCATTCTGTCACAGCATGTAGGAAATTGCAGCAGCTCCAAGAACAATTTAATTTGCCCTGCCACCAACTTAAGCAAGAGGGGTTAACAAGGTGGAATTCCACCCTGTACATGCTTCAGAGGATGGAGGAACAGCGCAAAGCGATACAAGCGTATTGCACAAGCCATGACATTGGGAAAGGAGGGGGAATGTATTTCAGTCTTGCACAGTGGGGAATCCTTTCTGTGCTGTGCAAAGTGCTGAAACCATTTGAAGTTGTGACATGTGAAGTGAGTTCAGACTCTGCGTGTTTGAGCCAAGTCATTCCCTTAATTCGACTTTTGGAAAAGCAGCTTGACAAACTGAAGGATGAGATGAAAGAAAGCAATTCCGAAAAGTATGTTGGCCTTGTAGATCAAGTACTTAATTCGCTTCGCAATGATCCAAGACTTATTAAAATCTTGAAGTCGGATCCCTATGTTTTGGCAACTGTGCTTGATCCGAGGTTTAAGAGCTACATCGACTCTATGCTTCCAAATGACCGAGATCTGAACAGTTGCAAGGAGCTATTGGTCAGCAAGTTGTCCGCTGAACTGGGCCTTGGCTTGACAACGTCTACTCCTTCAGTTTCTCAGGCAGCTGCAGCTCGGAAAAAATTGCACTTTCCAAAGAGAAGCAGGGATGACACAGGTGGCAGACCACAACAGTTTGACATCTGGGGGTAAATGTATTAACCTCTGATTTCTGCAAAGTCGCCTGAAACCGGCGACTTTGCAGGTAAAATTTAAAGCGGCGATGGCTTGTAAAAATTTGGGTCTGAAAATGCGGCAAACCGTAATTTCCTAATAATACTGTCTACCTATCAATTGTCGACCTAATTATGTTGGCGATGTCATTATTGTTGACTTTCCAACCCTGTCTATTTAATGGAGTCAACCATATAAATGACCAATTTGTTCTTCAGCATGTGTTCTTTTCATGCACTGATGTGGCTGTTTTGGATGTGACAGAGCACAGTGATGCATGAGGCACCCTATGGGCGGCCTAGTTAAGACAGTTGGCTTTAAAACAGTTTGTTGATGAACAATGCCTTTTCCAGCATAATGGAACACCTTGCCATAAGGCAAAAGTGATAACTAAGTGGCTTAGGGATCAAAACATCGAAATCTGTTGAGTTTGTATAATATCTCTTCTACTGTTTTATAATATATACACATATATATATATATATATATATATATATATATATATATATATATATATATATATAAAATGTTTTACAGTTAGAATGTCAATTAAGAATACAAAACATTTTAAATGAAGATACATCTTGTGTGCCGTTTTTCTTAAAAGATATAATTATAAATTATGATAGAAATATTGGTCCTGTGGATTTAAGGGAGAATAAGAACTATGGACCTGATTCATTAAGGATCTTAAATGAAGAGGATTCTTATTTCAGTCTCCTGGACAAAACCATGTTACATTGCAAGGGGTGCAAACTGCAAACTAGTTTTCTGTTTTGCACATAAGTTAAATACTGACTGTTTTTTCATTTAGCACACAAATATCAACTTTAAATTTCAGTGTACAAATAAGCTATCAAGTATTTGTGTGCTACATGAAAAAACAGTCAGTATTTAACTTATGTGCAAAACAGAAAACTAGTTTGCACCCCTTGCAATGTAACATGGTTTTGTTCAGGAGACTGAAATAAGAATCCTCTTCATTTAAGATTCTTAATGAATCAGGTCCTATATTTCTTAGATTAAATCAGAACAACCTGTGCAAGGAGTTGGGACAAATGTATCTCTACAGAGAGATAACCTCTCACATTGGTCACATTGAATTAGAGGACAAAGAGCAGAACAACCAGGTACAAGGTCCAGCACAATATACAATCTGGATTTGCGCTTAAGATAAACCACTTTAACAGGAGTCTAGGACTTTTAGAGTTTTGATAGTACTGTCCCTGTCATACTGTCGTACATGAGTTGCGTAGATGGAATGGGGATCACATGGGGGCCTCATTTACAGTTGGAAATCCACCTGCGCCATATTAAAAAGTGATTTCACACACTGCGCATGAGCAAAAACGCACACGCATATAGAGTTACATGTAACCCTAGAGATGTGACCTATGTAGATTTGGAGACATATCTTTAGCGTGTCCCCAGGAAGGTCTAATGATATGTTCTGTTGATGGCAGAATCAGCATATTTGTTACAATGTTTTAAATGATCAGTTAAAGAAAAAAATCAAATGCAAAGATACAGCCGGTCTGAACTTTATACACCAGCTGTATCCACATGCTGGATAATTTGCACATGCCTTAATATGCGTGAAAATACTGGTGTAGAATGGCGAGTGTGCAGGTATATTTTTGTGCCTACAATCTTTCTGCATTTTTGCGTCCAATTCACGGTCAGACAGTCCAGTCAGAGCATCTTTAATGCCCCGCTTAGTTCCCCCGATGGTGTGGCTTCAGCAGGGTTTATCCTGGATTACCTTTCTGTTTGGGATTGCTGCCTGCTATTTGGATGGGCTGACCTCCAGCCTCTCTCCAGTTCTAAGGTAACGGTGGGCACCCTACAGTAAGCGTCTCTGTGCAGTCTAAAGGAACAGCTATCGGAGAACCCAGTTTCTGCACAATCATCAATATAATATATCTTAAATTAACCCCCTGGACAGCCTGTGTTCACCCCTGTTTAACCCTATTGAGCATCCCTCCCTGCCCTCATGTACCTAATCTTGAGGTCCTCGTAACCTTTGGCCATATAGAAATTTTAATGGGGTAAACCGAGTAGATCTTAAGGCGTCTCTCAGTAGCCAAACAGAAACTACTGCAGAGAACTGCATCAATTCCTCTGTGAACTAGAATCCCTGATCACTGACTACCTGATGGGGAAAAATTACTTGGCTGAAAATATCCATTAATGTTTGCACTACATGCTCAGCATTTATGGATGGAAGAAGCACAGGTTCAGGGTACTGGATTTACCAGAGTCAGGATGAACCTTTTCCATGTGTGGGTAGTTTGGGCAAGTGCCCCACTCTATCCACTGCCTCTATGTAAAGGCTTCCCAATTTTAGGCATGGACTGAAGGGAAACCTGGTGCAGGGGACTCCCAAGGCATTGATATACATTGCAGGAGACCCTATAGAACTTCACATACTGAGTTATACCTGGCCAGAAAAGTTGTGCTGGCCAGCTACAGGGATGTAATGATCTAACAACAGTGCTGAGTACTGCCCTGGGGACCAATAACTGTTTGGTCATTGTACAGGGCTTATGTGGTACTCGCATACCAGTAACCCTGTATAGCAATCCCCACTCCCAGATGATCCAGTCCCTGCTGGTGGATCCATTTTTTGGTCAGCTGCATTGCAGATTTTGGCTAGGGAAGGAGTCGTATGTTAAACTGAACAGAGTTCAGGAAGGTCTATCTCCCAAGTTTACTTCAGTCTCTGTTAAGTCGTACTCACAGGTGTCGGTTCAGGGATTGATGGTGGTGGCAGAAGCATGTCCATTAGTCCCAAGTCCACGGTACCTCGTTTCTGCCTCCAATCAAGGTTAACCGAGCCATGGGCATGTAATTTAGCTGTCACATCACCATGGCAGTTCGCTCCTTCTGTTCTATAACACCTATGAATTAGGGGCCAAGACAGGCTACGCTAGGGTTATGGAGGTGCCTTAGTTCCCTGATCTTTTGTTGCCCACCCAGACAGATTGTAGATAACTGCACATGTTAGTTGGGGTAGCCCTCCCTACGCCACCTCAACTTGGTACACTACCTCCTTCATCTCAGGATTGTGGAGCTATTCAGGGAATGATAGGGTCCTCTTGGCAGCAGGCAACTGTGAACGTCCCAGATCAAGCACTGGGGAAGAGTCCACTGCTTCTGGGGCAGTTCCTTTGCATATGCCCGATCTAGATAAACTTGAAGCACTGGCATGTATCTGATACCTCTGAGCCCCTCTGTCTAGGTGATCTACTGATCTCCAGCCCACAGATTGATATCTGTGCAGGTATGTTCACCTACCTGGCAAACTCTAGCTGCACAAATAGCAACTTTAAATTCCAGTGTACAAATAAGCTATCAAGTATTTGTGTGCTACATGAAAAAACAGCAAGTATTTAACTTATGTTCAAAATAATAAACTAATTTACACACCTTGCATTGCAGCATGGTTTACTCCAGAAAACTTAAGTAGGAAAACTTACTCAAATTCTTGCCAAAGTTCCTTAATGAATCAGGCCCATAGTGTGGTAAGTAAGGTTTTAATACAAATATTCCTATATAAAAAATCTAATACAAGTATATCCATGAACATACCGGTGAAGGTAAAAAGAGTAACTTCTAGATTGGTAACAAGAACAATATAGTAATCAGTACATATAAGGTGTGTGCCAAATAATGTGAACGTGAACTCTTAATCTAAAAACAAATAATCCAATCTAATAATATCCAAAATAAAAATAGTAAACATATGATAAACCACATCTAAGTGTAAAAAAGGGGTGAAACACTTTCCAAATAGGCGTGTAGACATATGCAGTCAATTAATGATAATGAATTCCATGCAGAAGCAAACACTGCACCCCCTTAGTTTATGCAATTAAGAGAAGGGAGTGGATTATAGCCCAAATGTTTATCTTTTTTTCATTATCTTTAACTGTTGGTCAGGATTTATTCAGTCATAAGGAATGTCTCCAATTCTCTCACCTATCATATACCATGGATATGCTTCGTGTTTATGAAGATGAAGGTAGAGGAAATACTAGTGCACTAATTTTAATTATGGCACTCCTAATACAGTTTAAAACAATCTTTAATAGCGATTACTCCAGCAACCTGAGGTCATGGATGCCCTCCATAGTAGCCAACTGCCAGCCTTTCATCCATTGACAGCAGGCCAGCCTGAACTGACTTGCTGTTATACCCATGGGAGTAGCAACCCAATCAGTCACGATTTATGTAGGCTATCTCTAGGGTGTGGAGTCTATCGAACCCCCCCCGGTCTTCACCAGTGTCGAAGTCGTATAATTGGATGAATGAAAGTATATTGGTTAATATTGTTTTATTGGCTGATTGCACTCAGTATGCCACGCTACACGTGGCATACGGCGATCGCACGGTAAAATACGCACGCACGCACACACTCTTATGACAACATTTAGTTATTTATGTAATTCATATTCATATTGGATCCATTACACAGTAACTTATGAGCAGACAGTATTTGATTTATTATTAGTTTATATATTATGATTACCGTATATACTCAAGTATAAGTCGACCCGAATATAAGCCGAGGCACCTAATTTTACCACATAAAACTGGGAAAACTTATTGACTCGAGTATAAGCCTAGGGTGGAAAACAGCGATAATTTAACCACAAAAACCTAAATAAAAATGATAGGTTCAATCTATGAAATCATTTTTAGCTAAACCATAAATAACAGTACATGACAAGGAACATTCATAAATGATTATAAAATCATTGGGTACAACCTAACCTAAATAAATCAAAGATAATGTGAGCAATGCCCTAGGGTGCTCTTTTGTGATGTAAATTGATGGGATTGTAAAAAAATGAAAAGTACAGTTTTGACAGGTGTCATTTTTGCTTTTACTGAAATTTCATTTTAATTTACATCTATATTGGAACTTATTTTTATATATGTTTAACCCCAAGGGAAAGGTGTTTTAGGTCAATAAAAAGCTTCATTTACCCATATAGGTTTCTGATTACAATAGCCAGTTAAACCTTTTAAAGATTGAAATGAGCACAAATTACTTCATGTGTGCGTCCAAAATGAATCTGCCAATCTCAATTAACATTTGATTGAGATAATTTAGTTTTTGATCAGGACTGTTGAAAATGACAGCTATGATTATGAAGTCATCATCACAGTGGAGTCTGTGTACTCTGTGTTGTGTAGGTGTCCTCAGGTTTTCTCCCACAGTCAATTAATTTGCTGTTGACAAAAATGGACCTCACTGTGTGTTTTTGTAATAAAGAACTTCGACTATAAGGGGTAGGGATATAAATGTATGAACATTTTCTCTAAAGTGCTACATAACATGGTGGCTATATAAAAATAATAATAATTGCTCGCCATAGAATCAGGCCACTCAGCTTGAGGGCCAAATAGGCAGGTCTTTCCATTTATGGCTGCACATGTGTCCTAATTTGCAATTTGACAGATCTGTGTGCCTTGGTTGAGTAGCAGGAATACTAGCTATAGGACTTATTGCCTGTATGACTTTTTTTTTTTGTTAAAAATTTGACTTTACAATATCTACTCAAGGTTGTACCCTGCTGACAAAAAACACATTTATTTTGCAATTAAGTGTTGTATTGTTTGTTCATTATCTAGTTTTGAAGTGTAACCTTATTTTGCAAATGTACAGTGCACTGTAAGTAAAAAAAAAATAAAGAGAGAGAGAGAGAGAGAGAGAGATTTTTTTTTTACTTACCCCGCAGTGGAATGCACGTGCGTTCCAACAACAGGAAGTTCGGCATTTGGAACGCAAACCGAACTTCCTGTTGTTGGAACATGCAACAGCCGAGGGACCGGACACCAGGTAAGTTCACCCGTGTATAAGCCGAGTGGCCTTTTTCAGCATACAAAAATGTGCTGAAAAACTCGGCTTATACACGAGTATATACGGTATATTATTATTATTATTATTATTATCATTTATTTGTTAGGCGCCACAAGGTATCCGCAGCGCCGCACACAGTACTAACAGTAGACTATACAGGGTGAAACCATACAGAACAATGAACAAAAAGTACCAATACTTCAGAAACTCCGGCTAGTCATATGCAGTAAAGACGGAGCGGAAGAACAGGTATGGAGACAGGAGGGGAGGGGGCCCTGCTCATACGAGCTTCCATCCTAAGGGAGGGTAAACAGACCAGGCACAAGAGGAGCCAGTTGAGGCAAGAGGAGAGAAGGGAGGACAAGCTAAAGGAAGGAGATGGGGGTTAAGTAGATGGTTGGTAGGCTTTGAGGAAGAGGTGAGTTTTGAGTGCACGTTTGAAGGAGCACAGAGTAGGAGAGAGACGGATGGAACGAGGGAGGTCGTTCCAGAGAAGGGGGGCTGCATGGGAAAAGTCTTGGATTCTGGAGTGGGAAGAGGTGATAAGAGTGGAGGAGAGGTGGCGGTCGTTGGCCGAGCGCAGGGAGCGGGCAGGAGTGTGAATGGAGAGGAGGTTAGAGATATAAGGGGTAGTAGAGTTGGAGAGAGCCTTGTAAGTGGTGGTGAGGAGTTTGAAAAGGATTCTGTAGGGGAACGGGAGCCAGTGTAAGGCAAGGCAGAGAGGGGAGGCAGAGGAGGAGCGGCGTGAGAGGAAGATCAGTCTTGCGGCCGCATTGAGTATAGAGCGGAGGGGGGAGAGACGGGAGTGGGGGAGGCCAGTGAGGAGGAGGTTACAATAATCGAGGCGGGAGATGATGAGTGCGTGGATGACAGTTTTGGTGGCATCCTGAGAGAGAAAAGGACGGATGCGGGCGATGTTGCGTAGTTGGAAGCAACAGGCTTGGGCAAGGGAATGAATGTGGGGGGCAAAAGATAGAGAGGAGTCGAGGGTGACACCCAGGCAGCGAAGTTGAGTGACAGTGGAGATGGTGGTGTTGTTGACGACAATAGAGAGGTCATGGTGAGATGGGAGTATGGGCGGAGGAAAGACAATGAGTTCAGTTTTAGAGATGTTGATTTTGAGAAAGCGCTCAGACATCCAGGAGGAGATGGCAGAGCGGCAGTCGGAGACCCGAGCGAGGAGGGTGGAGGAAAGATCAGGAGAGAAGATATATAGTTGAATGTCGTCAGCATAAAGGTGATACTGAAGACCGAAGGAGGAGATGAGAGTACCAAGGGAGGAAGTGTAGAGCGAAAAGAGTAGAGGGCCAAGAACAGAGCCCTGCGGGACTCCTACGGGGAGAGGGTAGGGGGAGGAGGAAGAACCAGACGTGGATACAGAGAAGGAGCGATTAGCAAGGTATGAGGCAAACCAGGCATGGACAGAACCAGAGAGGCAGAGAGAGAGAGAAGAGTTTGCAGCAGGAGGGGGTGGTCCACGGTGTCAAAGGTTGCAGAGAGGTCAAGGAGGATGAGTATGGAGAAGTGACCCTTGGATTTGGCTGATAGGAGATCATTAGTAACCTTGGTCAGGGCAGTTACGGTAGATTGGAGGGGGCGGTAGCCAGATTGGAGAGGGTCAAGGAGGGAATTGTCCGCGAGGTGCCTGGTTAGGCGGCTGCAGACAATCCACTCAAGTAATTTGGAGGCATAGGGGAGAAGAGAGGGCGATAATAAGCAAGAGAGGTGGGGTCAAGATTGGGTTTTTTTGAGGATAGGAGAGATAAGAGCGTGTTTAAAAGAGGAGGGTACTACACCAGAGGAGAGTGATAGGTTGAAAAGGTGTGCTAGGTAAGAGCAGGCCTTTGGAGAGAGAGAGCGAAGGAGGTGGGAGGGGTTGGGATCGAGAGGGCAGGTAGAGGGTGGAGAGGAAAGAATAAGGGAGTGAACTTCTTCACCGGTTGTAGGGCTGAAGGAGCACCAGAGTTGGTTGATTGGGGAGGTGAAGCGATGAGGGTGTCGGGAGAAGGGGAGGAGGAGATGTTCAGTCTCATGGCCTCGATTTTAGAAGAGAAGAAAGTGGAGAAGTCAGAAGCGGAGAGGGAAGGCGGGACAGAGGGGGAGGGGGGGAGAGGAGGGAGCTGAAGGTGGCAAAGAGGCGGGGGGGATTGGAGGACTGAGAAGAAATGAGGGACTTAAAGAAGGATTGTTTAGCGAGGGAGAGGGCAGAGGAGAAAGAAGAGAGTATGAATTTAAAGTGGAGGAAGTTAAATTAAATTAAATTAAATGGAATTAATTTAGGAGAATTTATAATGGAAAAGGATTTGGGAGTGCTCGTAGACAGTAGACTTAGCAATAGTGCTCAATGTCAAGCAGCAGCTGCAAGGGCAAACAAAGTATTGGCATGCATAAAAAGGAGCATAGATGCAAGGGAATTTTGCCACTGTATAAATCGTTGGTAAGACCTCATCTTGAATATGCAGTACAGTTCTGGGCACCACTCTATAAAAAAGAAAATTTGGAACTAGAAAGGGTTCAGAGAAGGGCAACAAAATTGATAAAGGGTATGGAGTCATTAAGTTATGAGGAAAGGTTAGCCAGTTTAGGCATGTTTACTTTAGAAAAGAGGCGTCTAAGGGGAGATATGATTACTATGTACAAATACATTAGGGGTCAATACAGAGAGCTTTCATGGGAACTTTTTACCCCAAGGACCAAACACAGGACACGTGGTCATCCCCTAAGGTTAGAGGAGAGGAGATTTCACAACCAGCAAAGGAAGGGGTTCTTTACAGTAAGGGCAGTCAAGATATGGAATTCATTGCCAGGGAAGGTTGTGATGGCAGATTCAATAGATATGTTTAAGAAAGGGTTAGACAAATTTTTAGCGGAAAGGTGTATCCAGGGATACGACCGTTAATTTATAATGATGGATAATAGTGGATATAGGGTAAAAATAGGACTGCAATATTGAGTCTGTGGGGATTTTCACAATTGAAACAGATTGGCGGTTGTTTATTCTGGATTAATTTCAAATATAAGTGCAGGATCGCAGGAGATCCAAAATAGGTTGAACTTGATGGACTGGTGTCTTTTTTCAACCTCATCAACTATGTTACTATGTTACTATGTTACTATGTAAGTCAGCCAGGGAGCGAGATTTCCTCCAGAGGCGTTCAGCAGTGCGAGAGCATCTTTGGAGGAAGCGGGTGAGTTTTGAGTGCCAGGGTTGGGGAACAATGCGGCGTCGGCGGATAGACGAGGCCGGGGCAACAGCGTCCAGGGCAGTGGTAAGGGAGTGATTGTAGAGAGAGGGGGCCTGGTCGGGACAGGCCAGGGAGGGAAGGAGTGAAAGGAGAGTTTCGAGAGAGGAGGAAAAGGAGGTGGGGTCAATAGCATCCAGGTTATGTCTAGTGAGGGTGGCTTTGGGCGATGCAGGAGCAGGGGAGGAGGACAGAGTGAAGGAGAGGAGGTGGTGGTCAGATAGTGGGAAGGGAGAGTTGGAGAAGTCAGAGAGATCACAGAGATGAGAGAAGACAAGGTCAAGGGAGTGACCAAGACAGTGGGTGGGGGAAGAGGTCCACTGAGTAAGGCCTAGGGAGGAGGAAATGGTGAGAAGTTTAATGGTGGAGGGGTCAGAACAGTTGTCAATAGGGATATTAAAGTCGCCAAGTATGATGGAGGGAAGGTCAGAGGAAAGGTAGTAAGGGAGCCAGGCAGCGAAGTTGACAAGGAAAAGGGAGGAGGGGCCTGGGGACGATAGATGACGGAGACACGTAGGTGGATGGGGGAGAAGAGATGGATGGAGTGTACTTCAAAGGAGAAGAAGGAGAGGGAAGGTAAAGTGGGAATGACACGAAAAGTGCAGTTAGGGGATAGGAGGAGGCCCACTCCACCTCCTGGACGCTCGTCTGGTCTGGTGGAGTGG
This sequence comes from Mixophyes fleayi, assembly GCF_038048845.1. Lineage (NCBI taxonomy): Eukaryota > Metazoa > Chordata > Amphibia > Anura > Limnodynastidae > Mixophyes > Mixophyes fleayi. The sequence continues at coordinate 8,485,923 of NC_134403.1, forward strand.
GTGAAAGAGAGGCCGCCGTAGGAGAGAGCGGCGGGTAAAACGGTATCATTTCTCGTCCAAAATTGAGGCCATCAGACTGAACACCTCCTCCTCCCCTTCCCCCGCCACCCTCATTGCTTCACCTCCCCCCAACAACCAACTCTGGTGCTCCTTTTGCCCCACTACAGGTGAAGAAGTCCGCTCCCTTATTCTCTCCTCCCCACCCTCTACCTGTCCTCTCGACCCCATCCCCTCTCACCTCCTTCGCTCTCTCTCTCCCACAGCCTGTTCTTACCTCGCTCACCTCTTCAACTTATCACTCTCCTCTGGTATAGTCCTCTCCTCTTTTAAACACGCTCTTATCTCCCCTATCCTCAAAAAATCCAATCTCGACCCCACCTCTTTTGCTAACTATCGCCCTGTCTCACTACTCCCCTTCGCCTCCAAAATTCTCGAGCGGATTGTCTGCAGCCGCCTCGCCAAACATCTCTCTGACTATTCCCTCCTTGACCCTCTACAATCCGGCTACCGTCCCCTCCACTCCACCGAAACTGCCCTGGCCAAGGTTACTAATGATCTCCTAATGGCCAAGTCCAATAGTCACTTCTCTATACTTATTCTCCTCGACCTCTCCGCAGCCTTTGACACAGTGGACCACCCCCTCCTGCTGCAAACCCTTCTCTCTCTTGGCCTCTCTGGATCTGTCCTTGCCTGGTTCACCTCATACCTTGCTAACCGCTCCTTCTCTGTATCAACATCTGGCTCCTCCTCCTCCCCCCACCCTCTCCCAGTTGGAGTCCCGCAGGGCTCTGTTCTCGGTCCTTTACTCTTCTCGCTCTATACTTCCTCACTTGGCGCTCTCATCTCCTCCTTTGGTCTTCAGTATCACCTCTATGCTGATGACATCCAACTCTACATCTCTTCACCTGATCTTTCCCCCACCCTCCTCGCTCAGGTATCTGACTGCCTCTCCGCCATCTCCTCCTGGATGTCGGAGCGCTTTCTCAAAATCAACAATTCCAAAACTGAACTCATTGTCTTTCCTCCTCCCAACCACCCATCCCACCATGACCTCTCCATTGTCGTTAACAGCACTACCATCTCCTCCGTCACCCAACTCCGCTGCTTGGGTGTCACCCTTGACTCCTCTCTCTCTTTTGCCCCCCACATTCATTCCCTTGCCCAAGCCTGTCGCTTCCAACTACGCAACATCGCCCGCAACCGTCCCTTTCTCTCTCAGGAGGCCACCAAAACCATCATACACGCACTCATCATCTCCCGCCTGGATTACTGCAACCTCCTCCTCACCGGCCTCCCCCACTCTTGTCTCTCCCCCCTCCGCTCTATTCTCAACGCGGCCGCAAGACTCATCTACCTCTCACGCCGCTCCTCCTCTGCCTCCCCTCTCTTCCTTGCCCTTCACTGGCTCCCCTTCCCCTACAGAATTCTTTTCAAACTCCTCACCACCACTTACAAGGCGCTCTCCCACTCTACTGCCCCTTATATCTCCAACCTCCTCTCCATTCACACTCCCGCCCGCTCCCTGTGCTCGGCCAATGACCGTCGCCTCTCCTCCACTCTGATCACCTCTTCCCATTCCAGAATCCAGGACATTTCCCGTGCAGCCCCCCTTCACTGGAATGACCTCCCTCGCTCCATCCGCCTCTCTCCCACTCTGTGCTCCTTCAAACGTGCACTCAAAACTCACCTCTTCCTCAAAGCCTACCACCCATCCACTTAACCCCTATTTCCTCCGCTCATTCTCCCCTCTCTCCCATTGCCTCAACCGGCTCCTCTTGTGCCTGGTCTGTCAACCCTCCCTTAGGATGTAAGCTCGAATGAGCAGGGCCCTCTTCCCTCCTGTCTCCTCACCTGTTCTTCTGCTCCATGCTTATTGCAGCAGCCTGCCTGGAGTTTCTGAAGTATTGGTATTTTTGTTTCTTGTTCTGTACTGTTTCACCATGTATAGTCTACTGTTTGTACTGTGTACGGCGTTGCGGAAATCTTGTGGCGCCTAACAAATAAATGATAATAATAATAATAATATCAGAAGAAGTAAGCCAGGTTTCAGTGATGGCAAGAAGATTACGAGAGTTGGAGATGAAGAGGTCATGGATGGAGGAAAGTTTGTTGCAGATGGACCTGGAGTTCAAGAGGGCACAAGAGAAAGGGAGGGAGGGAAGAGGGGAGATGCAGATGAGATTATCAGGGTTGATGGAGTGAGGGGGAGGGTGAGGGGTGGGGCAGTGAGAGTTGGGTGAGTGAAAGGGGCTAGGGGAGAGGATGGGTATAGGAAAGGAGCGGGGCGGCATGGTGAGAGACAGGGGGGACTGGGAATGAGAGAAGGGGCAAGAAGAGGGTAAGGGCAATTAGCGCAGAGGTGAAAGCAGCAACGGGGGCCAGAAGTGGGCCAGAGTGGTCTACTTAGATTTGGACTGACAAAGCAGAGTAAGATAAGAACAAAGGAAGGACTGCAGAGAACAATGAAGTGGAGCAGGAACAAAAGGCAGTGGCAAACACAATTTAAAATGCCGTAAAAATAAAATAAAATGGAGATAAATTAATTAAAGTGCAAATACAATTAAGTTAAAATACACTAAAGATCTCCCTCTCACTAAAGATAAAATAAAAGTGTAAATTATATGTACACTTTAGTGTTATCTAAGGTTCAGGTTATGGGAAACGTGTCATGTCTGATATCATACTAATCCCCTATTCATCAGCAGCTTTTTCGGTTTCATCGCCGAAGAGATCGCATATTGCATACTCTAGTTATTGATGTTAGGGAATAAATAGCCAGATTGATATCAGAATGTGATATGCTAATGAACTCATTGTAACTGGAGCACATCCCCTGGAGAGATGACCCCCACCTTTGGATTCCTTAGATTGAATCAGCCTTTGACCTGTTTACCCTGGAACCACCCTTGTCTGGACCTATAGAAGCAAGCTACATCATCTCTATTGTTCACTGTGTAACACTGACTGTATATATAATCATAGCTGGACCCCCACCAGGCTCAGTCTACTCTGATACAGTATTCAAGGCAGAATTACTGTTCACTGGGCCTGTGGTTAGCGCAGCGGTATGTATGTATCTTTTGGTATTGGCTGTACTGTACTGTATCATAATATAATAATGTATTGAACTGTTAACTCTTTACATGCTAAAATAAATCACTTTGTGCGTTAGAAACACAATACAATCGCCTATGCAATGCTTATTTGAAAACAATAGAAATACTTTAATACCAGGAACCACCACAAGGTGGTGTGGCCTTTTGCTGCCGGAGGTTCAAAAGTCACGGTCCCTAGAGGAACTCCCTGGCTTGAATGGAGATAAGGTGTGGAGGCTGAGGTAGGAAGGAACCAGTAACCAGAGGACAGAGCACAACTGGTAATGTGGCTCAGAGGGAGTGTCCAATCCAATGTCAGAACAGCCGGGTCTGGTACACAATCGGATTGTGCTGTACAAGGGAGAATGGAGAAGTCAGAGTCAGGAGAGAAGCCGTGGTCAAATGCCAAAATGCTCACATTACACAATACCAAAGGAAGATCCAAAAAACATGGTCAGGAAGCCTGGTTATACACCCAAAGGCTGAAGCACAAGTACAGGATACTCAGGAGCAGACTGAACATTGGGAACAGAGAACTGGGTCAGACCCTGACAGGAACTGTTGATCTGACACAGATCCTGTGTCAGAGCTGGGCTAAATAACAAGGGGATTTCCCACCGTCTTGTCAGTCACATTACTGTACTGCCAAAAGCCGATACCTGGAAGTCGGGTAGTGTGGTCGGCAGCAGAACGGGAGCAGGAGCTGGGAACAGGTGAGTCTTACACTTGCATATTCTGTATTGGAGGTCACACCACTCTTAGCCAAAGTCCTGAATTTTGGTTCTTATGTTTCTGGGGAGATAGCAAATCAGCAGCCTCTAATGTACCTCCTCATACATCCCAAATGCTGCAGGGATTAGCTCATGATAGGCTTCCAAAGTCAACCATGTCAAGCTGGGACCCAGTTATCAGGGCCAGTCTTCCTCTTTGATTCCAGAAAAAGCCAGCATTAATACAAATACCTCATTAAATATGGGTATATCTTTGTATCCCAGTCAGGGCCTGGCTCTGTTCTCCCAGTCATTTCGGCTACTGACAGTGGAGGGAGGGTAGCTGGACTTGCACTTTCAATATTTACATAGCACAGAGTCTCTCACATTATGTGGTGTTCATCAGGGGGCTCCTGGTCCCATTCCACCAATCAGGTGATTGACACTTCCCTAGTGTCCACTTGTACAAAGCTCACCCCCAATAACTGTTAAAAATCCTAAAGGTGAATATTTGTGCCTTCGTCAATCATCCATGACTGGCCTAATATCCCCTCTTTATGCTGAACTTTCTCTGGACATATCGGACCACAGAGATCCGCATGAATTGGCTTGGGAAAAGGACATTGGGGAGCCCATTGACCCTGAGGATTGGAGGGAAATTCATGAGAATGCTGCCTCTAGTTCCATATGTGTAAAAATCAAAGAAAATGTCTATAAAGTTTTGTACCAATGGTACTATGTGCCAACTCGCCTTAAAAAAATGTTACCCGATACATCTGATTGCTGCTGGAGAAATTGCTCCATGGAAGGGACATTCATCCACATTTGGTGGAATTGTCCAAAGCTGGCTAACTTCTGGATGGATATGAAAAATCTGATAACTGCAATTCTTCAGGTGTCGGTCCCTAAGGAGCTAAATTTTTCCTCCTTCCACTATGGATTCCTGGGGCATCAAAATAAACTCATTCGACACATCTAAACAGCGGCCACATGCCAACTTGCAGCCGATTGGAAGCAACAAAATCCTCCCTCTACCCAATCTATAATTACTCGAGTATGGCACGTACAACGTATGGAATTCATGATCAGCATTCTCAATAATTCCTCCAAATCCTTTAACAAAACCTGGGGGTAAATGTATCAAGCTGAGAGTTTTCCGGCGGGTTTAAAAAGTGGAGATGTTGCCTATAGCAACCAATCAGATTCTAGCTGTCATTTTGTAGAATGTACTAAATAAATGATAGCTAGAATCTGATTGGTTTTTCAAACCCGCCGAAAAACTCTCAGCTTGATACATTTACCCCTTGGTCTCCATGGTTATCCTTTTTCAAATTTTGTTCTCCCTTTTAGAAGGCACCAATTGATTTGTCTCCTCTATCTAATCCATTACTAATTGCTGTCTTTTTCCGGTCACTTTCCTTCCTCCCCTTTTTCTTTTCCTGCCTTCTTCCTTCTTGCGGCTCTAGCCACGCTGTCTCTCTCTCCCCTTCCTCTCCCTACCCTTTTCCTTACTTATACAAAATTCGGAGTCACCTGATACTGACATATCAATGTTATTATCTCTTCTTGCTTTTGTTAGAAGCATGATTTATCTGACGTTGCTAATACGTTTTATAACACTGTTATTTTTTTGACCCTTGTAGTCTGTTTGTATTATTTTGATTCTCCAAAATAAACTTTTAAAAAAAAATTAATAATAATCCTAAAGGTGCCTTTTCTTTGTCCTCTGGTATGTTGTGTTTCTCTTTTGCAAGAACCCCAGTATAACCTATACGGGACATGGCACTTACCCTAAGCCAGGAAGTATGGTTAGCTAGACCAGCTAGCTGATGGCTGTGTGCCCACTAATTGCACTGCTCTGTAATGTATCACTGCAGTCCCACCTAGGTGTGTTCCCAGGACTAAGTAATCACACAACTGCCACCAAATGTGAGTATACCAGGGGTAATAGTGTGCCATTTTGCTTTCCAATGGTTGACCCAGGAGTAAGACAGGGATGCCCCTGAGGCCTCCTGAAATTAGATGCTTAGACTAGAAGAAGCTACTGAGAAGGTGCGGTTTTGGAAGAAGTGGTAATTATCTGTGAGTGAAATTGTTGATCTTATCAAAACCTATCTGATCCCAATCTTTATGTAGGTCAGTTATGTCTGTATCTTGCCAGAGTCTCTGTGGGCCGGGTTTATCACACTATTCTTCCGGATGCTCTGGAGAAATGGCTTAACCTGATAAAGTATTCTGTGACCTACAAACTGCGGAAAGAGGGAGTGCTGGGCATGGTAAACCCGGTACTATTTTTGACAACTTTTCTTAAATTAAATTTAGGTTGTATTGGCTTGGAGACCACTGCTCGGTGGGTAGAAAACTTAAGGAGCTGAGTGTCTTCCTTTATTGATTAGCGGCTGTCACTAAGGGACTGCCTAGATGACGTCTACATGGTTGGTTTGTTTATTACTTAGAAGTTCTTTCAATATAGAAGTGTTCAAGAGAGTGTTAGGTGTTTGAAGACCCCTTACCTTTCAGGGTTTAGTTACCCTGGGTGGGTATATGGAACATTTGAGAGGTGTTGGAAATTTGGGTTGGGTAAAATAGTCTTCGTTAGTGCAGGGGTTAGATACTTCACATGGATAGCACGGTGCCAGGCTACCATCAGACACAACATTCTTCCCTGTGAGGTGCTGTGAGCTATCCACCACCTATGTTTCTGCATTTATCACGTCATATACTGCTCCCTCCTTATACTGCTCCCTCTTTTCTCCACCTCCTCTTCATACTACCCACTATTATTTCACCACTTTTTATAGATTCCTTTATACCTCCTCATCTTTATACTGCTCCCTGTTTATATTCCCACCTACACTTACCATCAGGTATATTCTCCACACAAAAAGCATTGACTTATATTAAATCCATTACATTCCAACCTCTGAATAATGACCCCTCGCTCTTTACTGCCACCCTCTTTATACCAAGCCCAGGGCCGGTGCTAGGGTCCACGGCGCCCTAGGCATTTTTAAAAAATCGCTGCTCCGTCTCCTCCCCTCCACTCACTGACACTAGTAAGTGGAGGGGAGGAGATGGAGCAGAGAGGCGGCGGTGGTGCCAAAATAGCCTCCTCCCCCCCTCCCTGTCCATCTGAATGCTGTGCGGCGGCCGTGACAGGTATGGTCAGCGGTCGCCGCACAGTTTTAAAGTATTTCAGAATTCTGTGGCGCCCTCCAGAGCCCGGCGCCCTATGCAAGTGCCTAACCTTGCCTAATGGGAGCGCCGGGCCTGACCAAGCCCTATTTATACCACTCCCTCTTTATACGGTGTGATCTTTATGCCGCACCCTCTTTATACCACCATCTCTTTATACTGCTCCCTCTTTATACCACCACCTTCTTATACTGCTCCCTCCTTAGAACCACTCCTCCTTATGCTGCTCCCTCTTTATACTAACCTCTCTTTATAGCATCCCTTTTTTAAACCGCAACCTCTTTATACTGCTACCTCTTTATACCACCACCTCCTTATACTGCTCCCTCCTTATACCAACCCCTCTTTATACTGCTCCCTCTTATACCAACCCCTCCATATATAGCTCCCTCTTTATACCAACCCCTCTTTATGGTGCCTCATTTTTTAAACCATACCCTCTTTATACTGGCACCTCTCTATTCCACCCTCTCTTTGTACTCTGCTCTCTCGCCCCCTCTTCATAGCCCCCCTTTTTATACTGCTCCATCTTTATACCTCCACCTTTTTATACCACCCACTCTTCGACCACTCTCTCCCCTTATACTGCCACCTTCTTAATACTGCTCCATCATTATACTACTCTCTATTTTTAAATATCCCTGTTTATTCCACTGTGTCTTTGTACCACTGCCTCTTTATATTGCACTTTGTTTTATACTGCTCTCCCTTTATACCACTCTCTCTTAATACTTACCCCTCTTTATACCAACCTCTCCTTATACTGCTTCCTCTTTACACCAGCCACTCTTTATATCGCCCCCTCTTTGTACCAACCACTCTTTATATCACCCCTTCTTTATACCAACCACTCTTTATATCACCCCTTCTTTATACTGCCACTCTCACTTACCATCAGGTATATTCTGGGCACAAAAAAACATTGACTTGTATTAAATATATATATATATATATATATATATATATATATATATATATATATATATACATATATATATATATGAATTGTGACCCCTCACCATTAGTCTCTTTCAATTTGCTATCTGTGAACTGTGGGCAATGCAACCTTGACCCCCAATGTTGACAGGTAAACCACTTGGCTCTGTGTATTTTTAAATAAAAGGAATGTTACCCAGTGTTCTCTAAACACAACACACAAAGTCAGATGTTGTCAATACTCAACCACAGAAAAATTTTAAGAGATTACATAAATATAATATAGTGTTATATATTTAATTCACCATAGGCTGTAATCTATTAAACACAAGTTGCTGTGTAACTCTTGTTCTTACTTTGGGGGGGCTCATCTGGCCATATAATATGTCAATGAATTGTGTACATAAATAATGAAGATTAATTTCCATGAGTTTACAGAAACAGCTCCCAGGAGAATCACAGATCTTATATCTGTGTGCAGTAAATATATTGGGCCTGATTCATTAAGGAGAACAAAACATAAAAAAGGAGTAACTTTGCACCTGGGCAAACCATGTTGCATTGGAGGGGAGGTAAATTTAAAATGTGGGGACAGATTAATAGTTGGAAAAGGGCATGTCCTAGATCAACTTTAAATGTCAGTGTAAAAATAAAGCTATCAAGTATTTGTGTGGTACATGAAAAAACAGCCCGTATTTTACTTATGTGCCAAGTAATAAAGTAATTTTCACCCCTTGCATTGTAACATGGTTTGTCCAGGAGCAAACTTTTTTTTGCTTTGCTCTCCTTAATGCCTCAGGCCCCCTGAGTGCAATGTGCATTTGTTTTAAAACGCAAGTAAATCTGGTATCACTACGCCTAAATTCACCAAAAAGTGGATCTGAAGATATTTGTGGTGATGAATACAGGGGTAGGTCTTCTCTGCTCTAATACACAAGACACTGCAGGATACGTCCAATAGTTAAGTGGAATATAAATTCTCAAAAGAACACACAGAAAAAGTATAAAACTATTCAGTTAATGTCACCTGTTAATAATGTAGGAATGAATGACAAACTGGAAAATAAAAAATATATTTTTTGAAAGAAATCTAACGCTGCTGCATGCGCTCGAGTTTTGCCCTTACTGTACATAGACTATGGGAAAGCTCCCCATCCCCGCCCCGTCTTCCTTGAAACCATAGGCTGTAATACGTGTCCTTTGCATTCGAAGATTAATTGATTGTGGCTGCGTTCTGTGGTGCATAGTCCGGTTCTGGGCATGCGCAGAGTGATTTTGCGGATGATACGCACAAAATCGCTCTTTACATTGTGAGAGTATAAAACAATTAATAGTTGTTAAGATGTACAAATATATGTGTGAAGTACCTTAAGAACTATACTACAGATACAGGACTACGCCTTGAAGAAAAACAAGGGTTTCCTATGGAACAGACAATAGCAGGATGCCAGACAGCTAAAGACAGCCGGGAGGAAAACCACGTAGTACTGAACAAAGGATTTTGCCTTATATGTATTATTGTTGCAAAGACATATTTGCTGAGCTAAAGAGATTTGCTTATATGTACTTGTTGTTAAGCAGTTAATGCTGGACCCTAGGTATAAATAAAGGGCCAGTCTGAAAAGACCCTCAGAGCTGATTTTGAAACTGCAACACCTTGTTTGTGTTTCACTTCTTTCTCTCCTGTCGACAGATTTATGCTAATAGGAAATCAAGTTATCCGAGATCGATAGTAGGGGAACCAAGCCTCGGTACCCCGACAACGTCTCTTGAGGAACTAGGCCCATTGTGTTTATATTCTGCCTCTGATGCCGACGAGAATGAACTGAATTACTTTTGTTTTACACTCTACAGTATGAAAAAGAAAACAAAACATAATGATATAAAGATACATATATTACATGTACCTGTTTATTATAATGTAACAGTAACGTTCCATATACGTAATAGTACACAGCTGGAACAACTAGAATTGAAACTAGACAAATATTAATTTGTCACTTTTATTCATTATGTGTTAATATAGAGCTTTAAGCAAATACATCTGTAATCTGATTATTACTAAATCAATATATGCATTTCATTGTTATACATAACATACATACAGTATATTGTGTAACAGAGTGGACAGTGGCTGAGAGAATGGAAGAACTGTCAGTGTCATCTGACTAAATAACTAGCCAATCAATTTCCTCTTACACCGTATGACTTTAATTGTGTCTATATAACTATTGTATTTCTCGAGCTAGAACATTTTATTGAGCACGTCTTAGATTTCAGTAGTATAATTTTTAGTTGTATGTGACCTCCTAATTAATATTCTATTCCACCTACCTGTTACTTTGGACAATCCGTTTGCCTGATTCCTGACACCCAAATTTTCTTTCTAAGCTCACCCTGATCTCCTTCACCCTTACACCATATACTATCGGGTTAATGGTGGCTGGAAGCAGGAAGTATATGGCGCTGGTCAAATTCTGAACATCTACTGAGACAGTTGTCTCCAGTCTATATATGAGGGCAGATAAAACACTACTTGCATAAATAATTAGGGCCACTATAACATGTGAGCTACAAGTGTTCAGGGCTTTGCTTCTTGAATGTTTAATAACAAACATTACGGTGTGGAGAATGGTCAGGTAGGAAATGAAGAGAAGACTTCCATCGACTACGGTTATCATCATGCGTACGATCAGGCCTATGGCTTGGATTTTGGATATGTCCCCACATGCAAGTTTCAGGAGTCCCATGTTCTCACAAACAAAATGAAGAATTATATTGGAGTTACAAAACTGGACCCGAGAATCTAGAAAAACAATTGGAGTCATGAGTATGACACTTCTTGCCAAACTGGCCAAAGTCAACTGAACTAGAAAAGGTGTGGTCATGATGTCGTGGTAGCGCAGGGGCTTGCAGATAGCCACATATCTGTCCAGTGCCATTAACAGAATGACTGTGGACTCAAACGTTACAATCACATAAATGAACCACATCTGCACCAGGCAGCCAGCCAGAGAAATCTGGTTTAGGTCAAAGGCCAAACCCAAGAGAAATTTTGGCATGAACGTGGTTGCACAGGAGAGATTGACCACAAATAGGAGACCGATAAGCAAGTACATGGGGGACTGGAGACGTTTCTCCACAACAATCCTGTAGGTGAGGAGACTATTGCTGAGCAGTGTCATGATGTATATGATTAGGAATGGAATGAGTAGGAGGCGTCGGTAGTTGGTGATGCTGGGAAAACCCATGAGGAGGAAGTCTCTATGAGATAGAGTCACATTGGTACTTGCAATGAGAAGATCCATGTAAGTATGGTGGCACCTTGAAGGAAAACAAGAATAAAAATTATTGTGGGAAACATCTGAAAAACCAAAGCTGTCCTCATGCTAACACCACAAAATGTTATTTCTATCGTTTTATCTGTGTAGCAGATTTACGACTATAGATCTAACAAGATATAAAGGTAAAGAAGCACTAAACTGTCAAAATTTAAATTTTTAGACATGAACCATGAAGGCAAAATACACTGCTCAGGGTTATCCTGATATTCATCTGCAGCTCTTTTTAAATGTAAAACTTTTGCCTCCATACTCCATTAAATACTGGGCACACTCCATCCACATCATTAGCAGAAGAATCTGATTACGGTGAGGAAAGTGATTCTGCAGGAGTTACTGTGTTAAAGGCCCTGCCCCCGTCTACCAATTTTTGGTATGCAAAACTGTCACTCATACACTGCCTGCTTAGAATAGCTCCTCCCTTCTAAATCAGCAACCTGCTATAGAGTGAAAGACAATATGATGGCTTTATTTTGATACGATAAAATTTTCCACTTTTTTCATGTATTTTATTTAGTAATATACAACTTTTCATACATATTAATGACAAATAGCGACTCCACTTGCTCTGTAAAGATGTTTCCACTAGATCCATCACGCTTCTTTTATTGAGTCATGTGCTTAAATTAGGAGGGATACATAATATCTGAATTGTTTGCAGCCAACAACTTCTGCATATAAAAACTACTGAAATCAAAACAAGGTTAGGAAATGAACAAGAATGGAAATGATACACATCATGAAACAAAAATATATACAAACACAGGGGACAGGGTAAAGCAAATCAGATTATATCTGGGACAGATAGTGAAAGGGATTTTCGAAATCAGCAGGATGAAGGCCGAAGTTTAAGAAAACAGGGAAAACAGGGCTAGCAGGCCAAGAGGTACAAAGGGTGATGGAATAGTAGAAGGAGCACACAAGGAAAGAGGGCCCTGCTCATGAGAGCTTACATCCTAAAAAGAAGGGGGAGACACAAATAGGGTGGTACTAACTGGGGGAGAGAGCCAGGACAAGGAAGTTAGGAGGAGGACTAATAGACTTGAAGCCTTTGAGAGTAGATGCTAACCTGATGGAACGTGGAAGATCGTTCCACAGTAGGGAAGCAGCCCGGGCAAAGTCCTGAAGATGAGAGTGAGAGGAGGTGATTAGTGAAGTAGTGAGGCGGCGGTCACAGGCAGAGATGAGGGGGCGGGTTTGAGTGTAGGCAGAGATGAGATTGGAGATGTAGGGAGGGGAAGATTGACTAAGAGCTTTAAAGGTGAGGGTGAGGAGTTTAAATTTAATTCTGTAGGGTATGGGGAGCCAATGTAGTGACTGTTGGAGGGAGACTGCAGAGACAGAGCGGCGGGAGAGAAAAATGAGGCGGGCAGCAGCATTGAGGATAGACTTAAGAGGGTCAAGGCGAGAATCAGGTCGGCCAGAGAGAAGGAGGTTTCAGTAGTCAAGGCGAGAGATAACAAGCGAGTGAACAAAGGTTTCGTAGCTACCGTAATGAGAAAGGGACGTATCTTAGATATATTCCGAAGGTGGAAGTAGCAGGATTTTGAGAGGGACAGAAGGTGAGGCTTGAGTGAGAGGGAGGAATCAAGGATGACCCCAAGGCATCGAACTTGGTGGATAGAAACGAGGGTAGTGTTATTAACAGAAGTAGAGAGGGGGGAGGTGTTAGAGTCCTGGCAAGGGGGAAGACTATAAGCTCGGTCTTGGAAATATTGAGTTTAAGGAAGCGTTGGAACATCCAAGATGAGATGGCCAAGAGGCAGGAAGAGACAAGAGACAGAAGGGAAGGGGAGAGATCAGGGGATGAAAGATAAATTTGGGTATCATCAGCATAGAGGTGGTACTGGAGGCCAAAGGAGCGGATGAGGACACCAAGGGAGGAGGTGTAGAGGGAGAAAAGCAGGGGGCCAAGAACGGAGCCTTGAGGAACGCCAACAGGTAGGGGAAGTGGGGGTGATGTAGAATCATGAGTAGAGACTGAGAAGGAGCGGTTGGTGAGGTAAGAGGAAAACCAGGAGAGGACAGTGTTAAATAGGCCTATAGATTTGAGAGTTTGCAAAAGGAGTGCATGGTCAATGGTATTGAAGGCAGCAGAGAGGTCAAGAAGGATAGGAAGGGAGTAGTGTCTATTGGATTTAGCAAGGAGAAGGTCATTAGTGACCTTACTGAAGGCAGATTCAGTGGAGTGGACTCAAGGATTGAGTGAGAGGAGAGAAAGGAGGTGAGACGGTTGTAGACAACCCGTCCAAGGAGTTTGGAGGCCAAAGGAAGAAGCGAAATAGGGCGGTAATTAGAGAGAGAGGCGGGATCAAGGGATGGTTTCTTGAGTATGGGGGAGACAAGAGCATGTTTAAAAGAGGAGGGGAAGATTCATGAGCAGAATGTTAGCTAACAAAAATCTATATCTGCTTTATGTACGTCAATACCTGGTACACTTGCATTTATTATGTGAGTGTGAGTGAGATGATAAAAAAAAATATCGCACTTATCGCCATGACCAGGTAAATACTGATGAATTCCCGCTAAGAGTGTATTTGACACCCATACTTTCTTTTTATAAATACAATTTCTTTATCATCTTAACTAAAAATATAATGTGATATTATATTAATAAAGAAACAGTATTTAGAGACATTAGATGACAATACAATTGTACAAAATAATATTAGATACGATTTATAGCTAGTTTACCGTTTACTAACTAATTGCGCAAAGATAGGGGGATTGGTCTGGCAGCCCACCCTACAGTCACAGCCACAAACTCTTGTACTGATGAGTAGCGGCTGGTAGGGTCATGTGGGTGTCCCGTGCACAGTAACATACATATATTATATAGTATATTGGTGAACACAGCAAAGCAGAAGCTACAATAGATGCTCCGTTCTGTCATTCAGATGGGAAATGAATGACCCCACACTTGCCCCTAGTTTGCAGTAAAGAATAAGGTCATTGACAATTGAATCTGACAGTTATGTGACAATCGTTTGTGTTTTCACTGTTTAACCTGATTTAATGTTCTCGTATGGCAGGAAGCAGCTCTCGGTCCCAACACTCATTATAATCTATCGTCCGGGGACCTGAACTAATTAGATGGATTCTTGCTGTGCTGACATGTAACTGCGCAGCTGTTATGGATTCTTGTGTTACATAATCTGTAGGATAACATACAAAGCTGCAAAATGCGTGGCCTGTGGTACAAATGCTATTTGTGCTATTGTGCCCATTATACGGGTAATTGCAGGGATTAAAGTGTCAATGTGGTAGGAATTTTAGGGGGGCGGTGATTGCTGCCATACCCATAAGAGAAGTTTGACAGATCCGGAGATTATTTTTGAATGCCGTCTGAAGATTATACATGTTGGGGTACATTCTTGGTTTAAGGGGGGGGGGGGGGGTCAGCAGAAAAATTCGAGACAGTCCTAACTAAAATTTTCCAACAATGAGAAAATTTGTAGCAAAGCGTAAGAATTATGCTTGAAGGCGTTATGTGATGGGGACTATTCTGTGCTCCGCTTACATGTTGTGTCTGCCCATGCTGAATTCTGTTGGTAAATTATGCAAGGAACATGGAGCACCCTTACCCTCTATGACCACGCCCTTATCCTAAGATTGACGGTTTTAAATCGACAATGGCCAGACCCACAGCTTGGATTATATTATACAGGCTGCGGCTAGTAGCATTGCAGCCTTAAGATGGCAATATCACTGTGTCCTTTTTAAGTGATTAGAAGCCCACAATCTGTATTTTCTACAGTCGCAAATAATATCAGGCGTATCGGGAATGTTGTCTGTCTCTTATATGGTAAGTCTCTATTTCCTACTTGTCTCCCTTACACTAATCAGCAATTTTAGGTTGGTATTAATAGTGTCAGAATTATTGGCACAGGAATAATGATTACCAGGCATTTGCTTCATGCGGATCAATTTCAAAGATAAAAGAAGGATCGCAGCAGATACAAACTAGGTTGAACTTAATGGACTGGTGTCTTTTTTCAACCTCATCAACTATGTTACAATGTTACTATGTCACTAGGTGTAAATTAGGGAAAGCCATATGCTAGAGGAACCTTTTAGGCCAATTCGAAATATAGAAAATATTAACTTCAAAGAACATGACTTTTTGGGAAATCAGTGTGTAACTCTGTGAAATAGAAATAACAACTGTACAGGAAAAACACAGTAGTCACATATCTTTTGGAATGATATTTTATATTCTTGAAATTCCATCATATTTTAAATGTAAATGTGCGGGAAGTTGTTACTGGTTTACTGAATCGGGAATTAAGTCTTTGGGATGTGTCTGAGAAAAATTATGAAAGGTCAATACTTTATGTCTATTTTTGGACAAGTTATAAATGACACCCGGGGACACTGCCTCTCTGAATGCCCTTCTAGCTAAACCTGCGTAAATACCAGAGGGTATATTTATCAAGCTGTGATTTTCTGGCTAGTTTGAGAAGTGGAGATGTTGCCTATAGCAACCAATCAGATTCTAGCTGTCATTTTGTAGAATGTACTAAATAAAAACTAGGGGCCTGATTCATTAAGGATCTTAAATGAAGAGGATTCTTATTTCAGTCTCCTGGACAAAACCATGTTACAATGAAAGGGCTGCAAATGAGTGTTCTGTTTTGCACATAAGTTAAATACTGACTGTTTTTTTCATGTAGCACACAAATATCAACTTTAAATTTCAGTGTACAAATAAGCTATCAAGTATTTTGTGTGTTACATGAAAAAACAGTCAGTATTTAACTTATGTGCAAAACAGAACACTCATTAGCACCCCTTTCATTGTAACATGGTTTTGTCCAGGAGACTGAAATAAGGATCCTCTTCATTTAAGATCCTTAATGAATCAGGCCCCAGATTCTGATTGGTTGCTATAGGCAACATCTCTACTTTTCAATCTAGCCAGAAACTCTCAGTTTGATAAATTTACCCCCATGTGTGGGAGAGAGCAGATTACCAGCTCTTAGGGCTCAATCTAATTGAAGGACTGTCTATTCCTGCACATAGGGAAATACCATAAATCACAGAATACAGGGCCATTTTCCTGCACACAGGAAAATACCATAAAACACAGAATACACAGACATATTCCTGCACATAGGGAAATACCATAAAACACAGAATACAGGGACATATTCCTGCACATGGGGAAATACCATAAATCACATACAGGGTCATATTCCTGCACAGAGGGAAATGCCACGGTGGCTTAGTGGCTAGCACTTCTGCCTCACAGCACCGGGGTCATGAGTACGATTCCCGACCATGGCTTTAGCTGTGTGCAGTTTGTGTGTTCTCCCCGTGTTTGCGTGGGTTTGCTCCGGTTTCCTCTCACACTTCAAAAATACACTAGTAGGTTAATTGGCTGATATCAAATTGACCCTAGTCTCTCTATCTGTGTGTGTGTGTGTGTGTGTCTGTGTGTGTTAGGGAATTTAGACTGTTAGCTCCAATGGGGCAGGGACTGATGTGAATGAGTTCTCTGTACAGCGCTAAAAAATTAATGGCGCCATATAAATTGTTGCTGATGAGGATGAATACAGGGTAATATTCCTGCACACAGGGAAATACAATAAAACACTGAATACATGATCATATTCCTGCATTCAAGGAAATACCATAAAGCACTGAATATATAGGCTCATATTCCTGCACACAGAAAAATACCATAAAACACAGAATACAGGGACATATTTCTGCATACGGGGAAAGATTGCATTGAAATGAACAATCCAGGTGACTCCCACAAGCTACACCTGCCCTATACACTCACCTCTATTTTACATCATACAGGACTGTATCACAGATCCAGATATCCAGCAGTAATTACCCTGTACCAGTGATATCAGTATTTATCTCGCCCGCTGAGGTCCCCGGAGAGCTCGGTGTTATTGAGCTGATAATAATTAGCTGATGATTATACTGGAAATTAACCAGCGTCTCTGTTTAATGAGGATGATTAGTGCTGTATGGTATAGTGTGACGCTATTCAGAGAACGAATAACCAAGGGTGTGTCTTACATATCAGCCATAATAATATTAATAATTATAACTATAATTAAAATCTAAGTGTTTAGTGAGAGTTACTTTTCCAAAAATATTAATGATTCAGAGAATTCACGGAACAAGTCTTATCCTCATTTTTAATTTATACACATTAGTGAGAGTCCTAGTGCAGATTTATGGAGAGATATTTACCCTGAGAGTACCCTCTGCACTGATAGAGACAGATAGTCACAGTCACACACACATTTCCATATAATCTCTTATACACTACTGCAAACACCACAAGACACTAATATATATAATAATACAATTAGGAACCTCATCATCCTTGCACATCTGGAAGACGGGGACTATTCAGAGAGCGGGAACACATTGAAGGTGTGAGGATAATTGATTAATATCATCCAAGTATGTCCGGATAATCCTGAAATTCTTTATACTTGTGACGGAATCTAGACGTGTATGAGCAAGGTCTGGACTCAGGGACGGGGGGGGACATAACGGGGGTGGGACATGTAACAGTGTTTAGTGGCTTAATGGGAAATGGAGTTTGCTAATATATTGGAAAGAACAGCAAAGTTTCACACGACAGCCACAATGGCTCCTTCTCCCATCCAGGACCCCTCCCGCTCCCCCTGGACTTCAGCAAAGACTGTGATTCTAGCAAACACCACACGTCCCTCTGTACTCTGCAACCACTGGGCCAGGTCGCACACAAATGCCTAATGGGTAATGGGTGACCCAGCCTGTCCAGATGGTGGGCACAGGGCAGGGGATGGTGCTGGGGAACTGTAGTGTGGAGAGTTTATATTACCTGAGTACCAGCTTAGTACAATGGCCGTGGTGTTTTTTCTTCCATCCTCTGTTTCTCCTCCCACCCTCCAGGTGCTGTCATTGGTGAGGGTCCATCCTGATCCAGCCCACTCTATGACATCCTTATTGATGAGATACAGCAATGATACTAATACAGATAACTGGCTCTATACATTTTCAGGCTGCTGAGATATGGTCTGTTAATAAATAGCTGTACATAATCTACCCTGGTGTTGGTTGAGAAATGGCTGATTTGCCCTATTTACCTCCGTGCTGGTGGTTTCCAAAAACAGTGATGTCAAAAAATGTCCTAGGCCTTGCAAGGAGCACGGCAGGGTACATGTACAGCTCCCAGAGAGGACTGATGACCAAGCCCCCTTTGAGAGTACGCGTAACACGATATATGAACTTACAATATATGTCATCAACATTTATTTATATAGCACTAGCAACTTACGTAGAGCTTTACTATTGGGAACAAACACAGTAATAAAACAATATGGTAAGAATGCCCTTCCCGCAAGCGTACAATCTATGGGACAATGGGAGTTTTATATATGAGGGTACGTGCTACATATTGCATATTGGCTCAGTGGGCTGTATGATCAGTCACACAGCGATGTTGGTCAGAGGGTGTTGTCTTTTGTTAGCTGTGCAAAGGTTGCTAAAAGGGTAATCTAGGGAGGCTAATAGGGTGGTTGAGCATTTTGATAAGCTTGTCTGAAGAGTAATAGGGTAATAGAGGGGGGGAATCCCATAAAGTGGGTGCAGCCTGAAAAAAGTCCTGTGACCGAAAATGGAAGCAGGTAACAAGTAGTTAATATATATGGAGTCCGAACGATTTAAAATGAATTAATCCAGGAATTCTCAACAATGATGAAAAAAATGCAACTAACATCATCATCATCAGTTATTTATATAGCGCCACTAATTACGCAGCACTGTACAGAGAACCCATTCACATCATTCCCTGCCCCATTGGAGCTCACAGTCTAAATTCCCTAAGGTACACACACACACACAGAGACTAGGGTCAATTTTTTGATAGCAGCCAATTAACCTACCAGTATGTTTTTGGAATGTGGGAGGAAACCGGAGCACCTGGAGGAAACCCACACAAACACAGGGAGAACATATAAACTCCACACAGATAAGGTCATTGTTGGGAATTGAACTCATGACCCCAGTGCTGTGAGGCTGAAGTGCTAACCACTAGGCCGCTGTGCTGCCACATACACTTAACATACACTTAAATTAACCCTGGTGCAATCAATTGTCTTCCGAGGTCACATTATTAATCATTTGGAGTCTACCTGGGTTCAAAATACATGTCCGAGAGACATTCTGTTCCTGGTGGAAACAAGGTTCTGGAGTTCAAAGAGTTATTGACACTGAAACTCAGTTACTAAAAAAAAGAACTTTATTATGAGAGAGTAGCACAAACAGCTTTAAAAATGATAATAATGCAAACAGAAGGGGAAATACATAATGCAACAAAATACTTGTCCTGTGATAGTAGTCCTAGCAAAATGTTCAATCTGTTCAATCAACCATAATTCCCAGGCACCCCGCCTCTCTGTTATTAGACAGCTGGGAAGTTGATCAACTCCGACACCACCACCGCAGTTTCGGTCTGGACACGAATCTACCTGTGTGAAGCAGCAATCCAGTTTTTATATCCATAAAACCAACGGTCCAGGAAACTGCTTACATTCAAGGTTATACTCATGATTTCAGGGTTTTAATTGGTACAACTGAGATAAGAAGAATGCATTCGCTGCATATGCTCAGTAAGCAACGAGACAACGTCCTGGCAAGGTGTGTTGGCATTGCCTCTACTCTGCATTAGTTACAGAAGCATAACATGAAACATACATAAAAGTACAAGAAGAATAAAATGGAATTCAGCTGTCATTTTGATAGGCATGTCACAGCAGCAGAACCCCAAAAATATATTTTTTGTTTTTAAAATCCGAAATGCTTCAATCTGAAAGCAATTGTGTAAGGGGCATTATCAGTGACATCTGAACTATTTAGTGGAGAAAAAACAGGTTGTTGTTTGACTGTCAGTAGCACACCCACCCCCAAAAAAAAAAAATATTGTGACAGGATGGACCTCCTATGCTACCCTGTCTGTTGTGTTGCTGGGGACCGGTTGGGCTTGCCTTGCCACCATCCCCTTTCTTTATCCCAAATGTGCCCTCTAACCTCAGTAGGAGGGGCTTTTGCTGCTGCCACCACTAGGCTCCTTAGCGGCACCTAGAACCGCATACTTCTGGGTAACTCTCGCTGCTAATGTACCCCCTTGCTGGTACACCTGGGCTGGTACCCCTGACCTCTTGCCTTCAGATCAGGGTTGTTGTGGATAATGTGAAAGTCATAAATTTGAAGTGCAAGACTCCATCTCAATAGTCTGCCATTCCCCCCTGAGGTGTATTGCAGCCACTTTAAAGGATTATGATCAGTCAACACAGTAAAATGTCATCTCTACAAATAACGTTGAAGTTTTTTCACTGCCCAAACAATGGTCAAACATTCCTTCTCAATTGTGGCATACCCCACATCCCGGTTTAGCAGTTTACTGCTCAAATAGGCCACAGGGTGCTTCCTACTCATCTGGCCCCACCTGGCTAAATACTGCTCCCAGTCCATACTGTAATGTGTCAGTTTACACTATAAAGTCCTTGTCATAATTGGACACCAACAGTACTGAAGCACGAATCAGGGCTTCCTTTAACGACTGAAATGCCAGCTCACAAGCGGGTGTCCAGTCAACTACTTTGGGGAGTTTCTTCTTAGTGATTCCCTAGGTACTGTACCTCTGATATCCCCATTTGACACTTGTCTGTTCTGATGGTCAGACCTATCCATTGAATTTTTCAACACCTGCCCTACCTGGTTCAAATGGTCAGGTTTTACTGAAAATGGAAATGTCATCCAAGTAAGCCTGAGCTAAGCCTTTACACCATTTCAGCAGGTAATTAACCACACGCTGGAAGATGGCTGGCGTGTTCTTCATCCCAAATGGTATGGGCTTAAACTAAAGCAGGCCAAAAGGGGTGATGAACGCCGACCATTCTTGAACTTCTGGAGTCATTGGTATCTGCCAATACCGATTGCTCAAATCAAAAGTTGAGATATACTTTGCTCTAGCTAACTCATCTAACAGAGCGTCAATGCGGGACAGGGGATAGAAATCAGACACGGTCACCTCGTTCAACCAACGGTAATCTATGCAAAACTGTGTTGTCTTGTCCATCTTGAGTACTGAGTAATAACTCATTGCCTGATATCTATAATTCAGCTGACCACAGTGAGACAGTGAAACTATAAATGGCAGTCTTGAAAATCCCACAAACTCAACATTGACCGTCCAAGTTATATATAATGGCCAACTATCCCTGTTGTGGCATTATTATTGTAATGATAACACTGGTCAGCACTCATTTTATTGACAATCATAACAGAGTGATTTTGGGGTAACTTTGTAGTGCTGATTCCGAAAATGACATTGGTTTTGCTAAATTGGATCTAATATTAGAGATAATTGATACCTCGTTGAAAAACATAAAAATGCAAGAAATGTAATGGTCTGGCAGAGCCTACTTACAAATTTATATTGTCTCAAATCATACAAAAGTAACACATGAAGTACATAATGGCATGTGATTCAGTATAATAACATCCAAATATTGTAAGCTGATTAAGATAATTACAATTAATGCATAGTAAAACGCTGTTTGTACAATCTTCTTTTATGTGGGTTATCAGGACAATCACGTTGGAAGCTCCAGCCATCATGTGTCTGTCCCATCTGCCTTAATACCCTCTTCTACTCACCCCCAAAAGCAAGAATCCAACTATTTGTTTACCTTTCACAGCCACCACCCCGCCCTGTCCTTGAGAGTTATGAGAGAACACTGGAGACCAGGCTGGAGAAGAAGTGCTACAGCTGCGGGAAAACCGATCACCTAAGGATGAACTGTCCCACAGCCCCAGCACCCCAGGCACGTGCCCCAAATCTGAGTCCTGTGGCCTGGCTGACTTGCTTAACTGGCTAAGGTGAGACTGTTTCCACCCCTGCCACCCCAACGGAGTGTGGCGTGTCTGAAGGTGACTCAGATGAGAGAGTCACTTGTTTGTCCGAAAGACTTCCCAAAACATGTGGCGCAACCTGCAGCCTTTCCAAGTGGGCCCTCTGCAGGGAGGAGGACTAAGAAACACAGTGGCCTAAATAACTGTAGTGAGCCACCATCTTATTGATCCTGCCGTGATATTGTAATGTTGCACTGCCAAAGTTACTATGACAGAAGGACTGAAAAAGGAAGTGCCGGTAGCCAGTGTGTATCTAGACTCAGGAGATGGCCAGGAGTTGCAAGATGTTGCCATTATGGATGGCCTCCCAACCGATGTGATCTTGGGCAATGATGTTATTGGTGGAATTGTGAGCACATTTTTCAACTCTATCACCCAGAGCCAAGATGCCAGACTACACTATACAGGATCTAAACCTGCACAACCCAGCCCAGATGGACAGACCACAGCTGCAAGACAACAGCCATCGCCATCAACCACAGCATCAGCCAGCCCAGAGGAAAAGTCTCAAGCTGCTATTTCTTCAGGAACCAGCCAACTCTTTGACTTAGCAACGCAGAAGATATTGTCTCCGGCCAATTTGATCTTGTGGGGCTACCCAGTGATGGTCCTGTCACTGGCAGTATCCCAGCTTCAGCTGTGACTATAACTGACCACAGTGACTCATTTTCACTGACCCCACTTTGACTGATCCTAGTAACCCCAACATAGACACCCCTGTAGAGTGTCCCAACTTAGACGATAGTGAGAGCTGCAGGAAATAGCTCAGAGCAGCTCAGCTCTCTGATCCCTCGCTGGATGGCCTGAGGCACCAAGCTGACAGCAGCTGTCCAGGGATGAAGGTGGGGAGTGTCACCTGACGGAAAGGGCTGCTGTACCATGTAGCTAGGAAGGTAGATGGGGACAGACCTGTTCAGGAACAAGTTCAACTTGTCGTACCACGGATCGCCGCTCACAACTGATGTCAGTTGCCCACAAAATCCGTATGGCTGGACACCAGGGAAGAGACCGAACACTGAAGCACCTGAAACAGAACTTTTTCTGTCCTGGAATGTCGGATGACGTCTGGGCCTACTGTAAGTCCTGTGATGTGTGTAAGCGGCTTGGGTGCCCCAGTGCTCATGCTTCCTTCAGGCCCTTTTCAATATTTGGGGAACCTTTTCTGCAAGTGGCTGTGGATAAAGTAGGTCCCCTGCCTGTACCCAGTAGATTGGGGAAGAGATACATCCTTACTGTGGTGAATTACATTACAAGGTATCCTGAGGCTGTAACTTTGTCCTAGATCACTGTGGAAATGGTAGCGGACGAACTGTTAGGAATATTTAGCAGAGTAGGGTTCCCTAGTGAGATCATAACCGATCTTGGTACATAGTTCATGAGTGAACTGGTCCAGTGTCTCTGGGCAAAGTGCAGAGTGTGGCCACTTCGTACTGCCCCCTACCATCCCCAGACTAACGAACTGTGCGAGTGGTTCAAGGGCATTTGTAACATCAGATGGGGAAAACTGAGAATGCTACCTGCCACACCTCCTGTTTGCTTATCATGAGGTGCTGTAGGAGTCTACCGGTTTCTCCCCTTTTGAACTACTGTATGGCCAAAGTGTCATTGGACCTCTTGACCTGTTCTGGGAGTCTTGGGAAGGGGAGCCACCCACACAGGATGTCTCTGTGGTGAAGTATGTGTTGAAGCTCAGAGATCGGTTAGAGAATCTAATGAGGCTTGTGCAGGCTAGCCTAGCGTAAGCGCAGGTGAAACAGAAGACTTGGTATGATCACGGTGCCCGTGGCAAAATATTTGAGGTAGGACAGAAAGTTCTTGTTCTGATGCCCACGAGACAGAACAAGCTCCAGGCTGCCTGGGCTGGACCACACACAGTCTCAAAAAGCCTAAGTGACATCACCTACGTGGTGTCATTTGATAGCGATGGTAGATGGCAGCGGACCTACCATGTGAATATGCTGAAGGCATACCAGGAGCGTGTGGAGTCTGTCGCAGCAGTTGCTGCTCATCGACTAAGGAACCAGGAAGTGATCCGCTAAATGACCTCCTCACAGATGCCAGAGGTGAAGGTGGTGTAGAGGAAGTGGGTTGGGATGAGCAGTTGAGTGCCCACAAGAGAGAACAGCTTAAGACAGTGCTGTGGCCCATTGCGACTCAGTTCAGTAGGATGCCTGGCTGGACTTCCTTGGTAATGCACCATGTGGACACTGGTGGGCATAGGCCAGTTAGGCAACCCACTTATCGGTTCTCACCAGAGGCCAAGGAGAGAAAATACCTTGAGGTACAGGAGATCCTTGAGCTAGGTGTGATCCAGCCATCGCATAGTCCATGGGCATCCTCCATTGTATTAGTTCCCACGAATGACGAAGCAATGCGGTGTATACTACCGCCAGTTGAATAATGTGACCATGTCTGACACCTACCCCTTGGCCTGTAATAATGTTTTTGTAGATGAGTTGGACAGAGCTCAGGGTTATCTAGATGACATTTCCATTTTTAGTAAGACTTGAGAAGATAATCTGGAGCATGTAGGGTTGGTGTTAGGGAACACTCCAATGACAGGTCTGACAGTTAGGGCAGACAAGTGCCAGATGGAGATGTCAGAGGTGCAGTACCTGGGTGTCACGATCCGCCTGGCAGCTCCTACCTGTTGGACTTTATTATTTGTATTTGTTCTTCTTATGTGTTTGCAGCAGTACCTCTGATGTCCAGAGGTGCTGCTATTGTGCATTTCTTGTGCTTTAGGAGTTAACACTCCTCACTCATTATTCCTTGCACATTGCTGGTTATTGATGTCATATCCTGTTGTCATATCCTGATGTCATATCCTGTTGTTGCACCCTGTGGATTCTTCCTCCTGCCTTGCTCCTCTGGTTACATGCTGCTTGGAATCTGTTCATACCTCCTGCTTCCCTGCATTAGCTGTGTACCTGCTGGTTTCTGAACATTCATATTACTTCCTGCATCAGCCTGCACCTGGTATTTACTACTACTCTTGATTACCTGTTATTTATACTTTTCTGCAAATAAACAGAGTGTTTTCACCATATTCGTGGCTCCTAGCTATACCCCTGTATGTAACCGTGACAGTATAACCAGCCCAAAAAACAGCTTAGGAGTCAGGTGAAAGTTTTTTATTCTGGGACCTTTTTGTTCTGCAATTCATTTTTCGTTTACTTTTGGAACATGTCTGCCTTACCAGCTTTTGAATTGCCACAGCTACAGGCTTTACAAATGGACATAATCCTGTTGCACTCCCAGCTGGCTAAATTTTCCACTTT
The DNA here is from genome assembly GCF_038048845.1 of Mixophyes fleayi. Taxonomy (NCBI): domain Eukaryota; kingdom Metazoa; phylum Chordata; class Amphibia; order Anura; family Limnodynastidae; genus Mixophyes; species Mixophyes fleayi. The sequence continues at coordinate 8,511,410 of NC_134403.1, forward strand.
GCTTATGGACCCACTCATGAGACTGTCAGATTCTGTCTCTCCTAATTCAGAAGCTGCTGATCTGTCTCAATCCACCTTCTCTGCTGATGAACCTTTGCAAATAGCACCTCTTAAAGGTGCTTCTACAAATTTGCTGTTTTCTAAGAACTATTGGGTAACTAATTCCCAGTTCACAGGTGGTCCACGCCCCCATCTGACCGAAGAGGAGCGACAACGCAGAATAACAAACAAGTTGTGTCTCTACTGTGCCAGCAATGCACATTTCTTGCAGGACTGTCCTATCCGTAGACCACGTCAGCTTACTGAACCATCTCCTGTTGTTTCCTCTCTGCATTCCAAATCTGTTTATGCTCCACCATTCCTGTTCTCTGGGAAGAGACCCAATCTGCCAGCTACAGCCGTCTGTCCTGAGGCACCAGCTCCAGCCGCATGTCCCGAGGCTCCAGCCGTCTGTCCTGAGGCACCAACTCCCTCTGTCTCCTGTTGCGAGGTGCCAGCCTCTGTCTCCTGTTGCGAGGTGCCAGCCTCTGTCTCCTGTTGCGAGGTGCCAGCCTCTGTCTCCTGTTGCGAGGTGCCAGTCTCTGTCTCCTGTTGCGAGGTGCCAGCCTTTGTCTCCTGTTGCGGGGTGCCAGCCTCTGTCTTCTGTGCCGAGAAGCCATCATCTGCCTCTTGCTCCAAGGTGCCATCATCTGCCTCTTGCTCAGAGTCTCCCGCCACTGTGTCCGGTCCTGAGTTTTCCGCCACTGTGTCCGGTCCTGAGTCTCCTGCCACTGTGTCCGGTCCTGAGTCTCCAGCCACTGTGTCCGGTCCTGAGTCTCCCGCCACTGTGTCCGGTCCTGAGTCTCCCGCCGCTGTGTCCGGTCCTGAGTCTCCTGCCACTGTGTCCGGTCCTGAGTCTGCTGCCACTGTGTCCGGTCCTGAGTCTCCTGCCACTGTGTCCGGTCCTGAGTCTCCTGCCACTGTGTCCGGTCCTGAGTCTCCTGCCACTGTGTCCGGTCCTGAGTCTCCTGCCACTGTGTCCGGTCCTGAGTCTCCTGCCACTGTGTCCGGTCCTGAGTCTTCAGCCGCTGTCTCCAGTTCTGAGTCTTCAGCCGCTGTCTCCAGTTCCGAGTCTTCAGCCGCTGTCTCCAGTTCCAAGTCTTCAGCTGCTGTCTCCAGTTCCGAGTCTTCAGCCGCTGGCTCCAGTTCCGAGTCTTCAGCCGCTGCCTCCAGTTCCGAGTCTTCAGCCGCTGCCTCCAGTTCCGAGTCTTCAGCCGCTGCCTCCAGTCCCGAGTCTTCAGCCGCTGTCTCTGTTCCTGAGCTACAGCCTGCTCCAGAGGGGGCACTGCCCTTACAGTCTTCTCCAGAGGGGGCGCTGCCCTTACAGTCTTCTCCAGAGGGGGCGCTGCCCTTACAGTCTTTTCCAGAGGGGGCGCTGCCCTTACAGTCTGCTCCAGATGTGGCGCTGCCCTTACAGTCTTCTCCAGAAGGGGCGCTGCCCTTACACAGTCTTCTCCAGAGGGGGCGGTGCCCTTACAGTCTGCTCCAGAGGGGGTTCTGTCCCTCCAGTCTGCTCCAGAAGAGTTGCCTGTCCATGCGGTTCAGCCCGAGTTGCCTGTCCATGCGGTTCAGCCCGAGTTGCCTGTCCATGCGGTTCAGCCCGAGTTACCACTTGGTGCTGTCTGCTCTGAGGCTTCTCACAGCGCTGTCTGCTCTGAGGCTTCTCACAGCGCTGTCTGCTCTGAGGCTTCTCACAGCGCTGTCCCCTCCGAGGCTTCTCACAGCGCTGCCCCCTTCGAGGCTTCTCACAGCCCTGTCCCCTCCAAGTCTGCCACCCAGTCCGGGCCTGCTCTTAAGTCTGCCGCCCAGTCCGGGCCTGCTCTCAAGTCTGCCACCCAGTCTGGGCCTGCTCTCATATGACAGGACGCGGCCGCATCCCCTGTCATGTGATGCGGCCGCCTGTGCGCTGACATGGCCGCATCTGATGTCATCAGATGCGGCCGCGGGGGGAAAACTATGTTTTTTGCATCCGGGGGGCAGCCGGCCTGCCTACCCCCCAGCCCTAGTAGCCGTCTGACCCAGCGGCCCGGGGGGTCGTTGCCCCCCGGGCCAGCCCGCCCCTGGCTGTGTACCTGCTGGTTTCTCAACATTCATATTACTTCCTGCATCAGCCTGCACCTGGTATTTACTACTACTCTTCATTACCTGTTATTTATACTTTTCTGCAAATAAACAGAGTGTTTTCACCATATTCGTGGCTCCTAGCTGTTCCCCTGTATGTAACCGTGACACTGGGTTATGGTGTGGGGGAAGGAAGGGTTAGACCTGAACCAGCTAAGGTAGAGGCAATCCGAGACTGGCCCCAGCCCACAACCCAAAGACAAGTACTGGCCTTCTTAGGGACCTCAGACTACTACAGACATTTCATCCCAGACTTCGCACTGTAGTAAAGCCCCTGACAGATTTCACTAAGAAGAAACTCCTCAAAGTAGTTGACTGGATACCCACTTGTGAACTTGCATTTCAGTCATTATAGGAAGACCTGATTCGTACTCCAATACTGATGGTGCCCAATTATGACAAGGACTTTATTGTGCAGACTGATGCGTCACAATTTGGACTGGGAGCAGTACTTAGCCAAGTGGGGCCAGATGGGCAGGAGCACACTGCGGCCTATTTGAGTAGTAGACTGCTGAAATGGGAGGTGGGGTATGCCACAACTGAAAAGGAGTGTTTGGCCATTGTTTGGGCAGTGAAAAAACTTCAGCCTTATTTGTATGGACGACATTTTACTGTGGTGACTGATCATAATCCTTTAAAGTGGCTGCAACACACCTAAGGGGGGGGAATAGCAGACTACTGAGATGGAGCCTTGCACTTCAAATTTATGATTTTCACATTATTCACAAGCAAGGAAAGGCTCACAGCAATTTGGATGGACTGTCTCTGCAGGAAGAGCTTTAACCTCCGGGTTACGTCCGATAACCTCAAGAGACTGCAGGACCAGGGACCAAATCATGGGTAATGACCCACTGGTGGCCCGCATGAACAAGGCTGGGAGGAGTGTGTCTAGATCACTTATAAATACATTTTTGTATTAGTATATTTAAATTATTAGCACCATGTGCCAATTTATATAATTTAAAATGTACTGATTCTTGATACTGTGTATTGGAAAAGTACTTATGTTATTATAACGTGTGGCACTTTGTTTAGGAAATGCCTTAATTTCTGAGGTATTGATTTCTGACTTCTGAGACAGCATGTCATGATTGGATTTGTATAACTTTTCTAAAGAAAGTCTCTCATGTTAATTATACCTTTTTATCTCAGTAGCCAATACATTAGATCAGTGTGTATACACAACAGGAGGGCCGCTGCCTCTCTTTCTGTGTAGATTGTATCATTTATCCCAGATCCTGTCCGAATAATGCACACAGAAGATTATAGGTTATCACAGATAAGTTTATATTTTGTTAAGTATAAATTGCATTTAAATCCATGTTTGCGGAAACATATTGCATCCTGATACTAAAAATAACTCCAACTTTTTTGGGCCAGTAAAGAGTTCAGGGGGCTGGCTTTTTCCCTGTCAGGCTGTGCCTATAACTGTATAAAATAACACTGGTTTCTATTGAAATGTGTCACGGGCACTAGGAGTCTTTACCCAGGGATCACCAGGAGATGGACTTACCAGAGCAGTATAGGTGGTAATATGGTACTCTGGTAGCGGGGTGATCACGGAACAGGAGACAGCAGATGGTATAGAATGCTTGTGGAAAGTCTATGACTAGCAGCACTGGTAATATATAGGTAATAGTACACGAGGAACTGAAAGGACAAAGGAAACGTGAGGGTAGTCAGTGGTCTGCGGATAGCAATTTGTACCACTGCTACAGTGAGGAGGAATGTCCAGAAGTAACGAGGAGGTGATGAGAGTCAGCTGTCTGCGTTTAGCAAGTTGTACCGCTGTCTAGGTGAGGGAACGGAATCCAGGTGGAGGTATCCGGGAAGTCAGTGGTCTGCGTTAGCAAGTTGTACCACTGCTATGTGGAAGGATACTGGAAACAGGTGACACAGGAAACAGGAATCAGTGGTCTGCCACTAGCAAGTTGTACCACTGAAATATATATGTGAGGAGGAGCACGGGGAGATAAATGTAATGCAGAGTATACACGGGCACACTGAACTTGATCCCACGATGATAAGCACAAAGTAATAATAACTGAGCAGCACTGCACAAATATACAAAGTCACAGGCACTATCCAGAGTAGACGGTAACACAGTCAAATGATGGCAGTAGTCTCAATGGATAGGCAACTCCAGAGAAGAACAACTCAGTCCAACAAGGTATGCAATACACCAGGACAGTCAATGATAAGTATGCATACCGTGGTTCAGAAGAGCAGGCTGTCAGAAAGGAGTGCAGGGATACCTGAGCGGCAGGAGGCCGGCAGGATACGAAGTCCCAGGCAAATGGAAGCGGTAACCAAGTAGGTGCAGCGCACAGGTAGGTAGACCAGCAACGATAGAAACAATACTCAGGAAGCAGTAGTATATAGAACTGGACACCTGGAGATCACTGAAGAGTAGAAGTGGTATGGCAGAGAAGACAGCAGCGGAGCGTTGATCCAATGCAGACAGGCGAGTTGACACAGGCAGGAACACTGTAGAAGCACGGAGAGCGGATCAGCTGGCTGCAGACTTGAGGAGTACTGGAGGGTAGCGATAAGCAGGACACTGCAGATACACGGAGGTAGCGGATAGGAATCAGCAGGTGCAGTCACGATGAAACACGGGAGAGTTGAGGTGAGCTGGAACTGTTGAGCACGGAGGCAGCGGATAGGAATCAGCTGGTGCAGACTCGATGAAACACGGGAGAGTTGAAGTAAGCTGGTAACTGTCGTGCACGGAGGCAGCGGATAGGAATCAGCTAGTGCAGTCACGATGAAACACAGGAGAGTTTGAAGTGAGCTAATAACTGTAGTGCACGGAGGCAGCGGATAGGAATCAGCTAGAGCAGTCACGATGAAACACAGGAGAGTTTGAAGTGAGCTAATAACTGTAGTGCACGGAGGCAGCGGATAGGAATCAGCTAGAGCAGTCACAATGAAACACAGGAGAGGTTGAAGTGAGCTGATAACTGTAGTGCACGGAGGCAGCTGATAGGAATCAGCTGGAGCAGTCACGATGAAACACAGGAGAGTTTGAAGTGAGCTGATAACTGTAGTGCACGGAGGCAGCGGATAGGAATCAGCTGGAGCAGTCACGATGAAACACAGGAGAGTTTGAAGTGGTCTTGAAACCACAGGAGAGTTGAAGTGGTCTGGAAACCACAGGAGAGTTGAAGTGGTCTGGAAACCACAGGAATCAGCTAGGCTGAATACACGAGGAAACACAGGAACACCTTCAGAGGCTCCTGGGGAATGAGACTCCAAGATCAGGCAACGAGGTATAGACAGCAGGTGCTTTAAATAGGGAGTGTTGCCTAATCAGCCAATTAACTAAAAGGAACATGTACTGAAGGTTTGAAAGGGCTGCATATGCGCAGACCCTTAGGATGGTGGACAGCCACGGTTCCTAAACATACGGGAAGAAGCACTCACAGTCTGGTGAGTGACAAAATGTGTCATTATTGTTCCATCTGACTTTCTGATCGCTGGTACCTTCAACACGTGTGAACTGTCCTTGTCAGGACACTTGAGCTAAATAAACATCACTTGCTTCAAGACCTGCTTGACAACTTCTTCCATGCTGTAGTTTTCTGTGACCTACAGATTAGACCCAACTCTAATCTGTTACTGAGGTTTGGACCCAGCTTTCCAGTACCAACGCTCTGCCCACTACCCAGTAATTCTGGCCAGTGTGATAGGCCATGGGGGAACCATCCACAGCAACCCTGATCTATAGGAAGAGGTCAGGGGTACCAGCCCAGGTGCACCAAGAAGGGGGTGCACTAGCAGCGATAGTTATCCAGTAGGAACGCTGTTCTGAATTCTGTGAAGGAGTCCAGTGGTGGCAGCAGCTTAAGTCCCTTCTACTGCGGTTAGAGGGCGCATTTGGGATAAAGAAAGGGAACGGCAAAATAAGCGCCGTCGGTTTCCAGGAACAACAGACAGGGTGGCATAGACGGTCATTCCTGTCACAGATACATATGTTATAAGCAGTATATATGAGGGACAATATTGTTGCCAACTAAGACTGTGAGTTCTATTGTCATCTAAGTAATTACCTACGTTATCACTTCCTTTATGTGATATGAGCTCAGCAGTAAGGCATTTGGAAGAAAAGATGACTGTCACTATCGGTATCATCACCTGTTTGCTTACTCCAGAGAAGGAATGACCTTACAATGTCTGCACTTTGATGATAATCCACAACTTGCCACGGAGAGCTCTCCTACTTACACCTTACTCTTCTCTAGTGCACTACTGATCTAGACAGGTCCCAACACAACTCATATATTTACAGTCTTCTGAAATCACCTCTTGTCTTTACTACTAAGAGCACATCTCTAAATGAGGACCTGCCACCTCTGTCACAGGTCATCTTTTGTTCACTAATATACATCTTGTACCAGAAAGAAAGGTTCCCAGGAGAGGCACCAGGGCCTCACTGAGGGTTCAAGCTGCCCTAGGGTAAAACACTTGTAGTGCTCCTTGCCCTCGAAACGAGGCCATTATGCATTAGGTATAAACAGTCTCTTGACCCCCCCTCACCAATGCTTTTGAAACTCAGACCGTCTTGGCTTTTTAAAAGACTTCCAGCAATCTTTGACGCTCCTACTCACTTATCCTGAAGCATCCCCTCAAGGATGATTTATTAAAACCTTACTACATTTTTATTTCATGCTTTCTTTTTACTTTGGAGAACAACTATTAATTTCAGTTTAAAATTAATTTCAGTTTATACCTCTCTCTGTCACAATTTTGCACCCCCCAAAATTTTGCACACTCCCTAAAGCTTTTCAATCTAGGCTGCAGCGTAGTCAGTCTATTGGATAATCAGGCCCTGACAGGGACAGATAGCTAAAATGCTCAGTGTGCTAATAGCATACGAGCACTGACCTTACCTCACCAACCCCCTGTACTGCACCAGAGCTTCTCATTAGTGTAGAGTGCTGATGTGGAGCAGGAGGCCAGCAACGGCAGTGAATAGCTCATTGTCGGGTTAGTTCCTGCCATTAGCATAAGGTATTAATTTTCTTTTTTTTTTCTGCACTCTGTAATTAGCTAAGGAGGACCTGTCACTGTCCTATTTAAGCTGGGCAGACATAGCAGAAAGACCACTGTCCAATTTAGCAACATGATTGGTGGCCAATATCAAATCACTTTGGGCCAGCAGCCAGTTTGCCTCTAACTTACACCAGGGCCTGTTAGTATAGTCGGTTGTTGACCAGACACACCTAACCACATTTAAAAAGAAAAAAATTATTATCAGATAATGTGTTCATTGTTGGGTCACATGCTGTAATATTGGTCTAATGGGTGAATATTGTAGAGTGATCGGCCATCGTTATAACTGTAGTTTTCACTGTGTCCTTGACAGTCTGTATATCTTCTCTGGTCTCATATTTCGAATCACCTCCATGAAACATACATAACATGATTATGGATGGTGTGGCTTCAGTAGGGCTTATCCTAGATAACATTTCTGGAGTCCTGGACAGCCCATGTTCATCCTGTTTAACCCTATTGAGCATCCCTCCCTGCTCTCATGTACTAAATCCTGAGATCCTCGTTCCCTTTGGCCGTATAGGAAGTTTAATAGTGTGAACAAAGTGGATCCTAGGGCATCTCTCAGTAGCCAAACAAAAACTACTGCAGGGATCTGCATCAATTCCTCCGTGAACTGGAGTCCCTGATCGTTGACTACCTGATAAGAAAAAATTACTTGGCTGAAAATATCCATTAATGTTTGCACTACATGCTTAGCATTTATGGATGGAAGATTCACAGGTTCAGGGTAAAAGGTGGCAAGTTATACCAGAGTCAGGATGAACCTTTTCCTTATATGAGTAGGCTTGGGCAGAGTCTCACTATATCCACTGCCTCTATGTAAAGGCTTCGCAAATCTAAGCATGGCCTGAAGGGAAACCTGGTGCAGAGGACTCCCAAGATGCTGGTATACATTGTAGGAGGCCCTATAGAGCTTCACTTCATGAGCTATACCTGGCCAGAAAAAGCTGTGCTGGCTAGCTACAGGGATGTAATGGTCTAGCAACAGTGCCGAGTACTGCCCTGGGGACCACAAACTATTTTGGCAATCTCCAGGGCTTATGTGGGGCTCATATATCCGTAACAGTGTATAGCAATTCTCACTCCCAGATCATCCAAGCCCTGCTGATGGATCTATTCAGTTGGTTGGCTGCATTGCAGATTTTGGCTAGGGCAGGTGTCTTCTGTTAGACCTTCCTGAACTCACAGGTGTTGGTTCAGGTATTGGTGGTGGAAGCTCCTAGTGCTAAAGAGTGGAGTACTGCCTGGCCTTGGTTACTGTGCTCAAGAAATGGCTGGCCAGTCCATGTCCTAAAGGATTAAAAATTTTACCTTGGCACAGAAGCCTGTTCATTAGTCTCAAGTCCACGGTACATCGTTCATGTCCCCAATCAAGGTTAAACCGAGCCATATGCATGTCTTTTAGCTGTCCCCTCACCATAGCAGTTCGCACCTTCTGTTGTATAACACCTAGGACTTAGGTGCCAAGGCGGGCCACTCTAGGCTTATGGAGGTGCCTCAGTTCCAAAGTCCCTCAACTTTTTTTCCCCACCCATATATATTATAGATGACTGGTCATGTTAGTTGGGTAGCCCTCCCTACACTTGCACCAAATCAACTTGGTACACTGTCTCCTTGAACACTGGATTGTGAAGCTATTCAGGCAATGGTAGGGTCCCTTGGCAACAGGCAACCATGAAAGTCCCAGATTGAACACTGGGGAAGAGTCCACTGCTTTAGGGACAGTTCCTTTGCATTTGCCCGATCTGTATGTACCTGAAGCACATGCGTGTATCTGACACCTCTGGGCTTCTCTGTCTAGGTGGTCTACTGATCTAGGTCGATGTTGCTGGGGTGCATTGCTGGAACCCTCTGCCAATAGTGTTGGAGGGTGACATCTCTGGCCCACAGATAGATCTTTGAGTAGGTATGTTCTTCTACCCGGCAAACTCTAGCCATCTTAGATGACTGGCCTCAAGCTCTTCAACTAGTCTCAATGCTTATTCAGGAGTGTCAGGTTTACAATCTGACACCCATTCCTAAGTCTGGGCAGACATCTTTAATAGCAATACAAATTCAAGGGAGGAGTTCACTTAAAAATAAGGAATAAGTCAATTTCTTACAGATCATCAGTTCTGGATATAAAGACTTTAATTTTAACATGAATCCAGAAAACTTGCTGCTTTACTTTACTGTCTCCATACTTGTCTCCTTTGTGACATGTGAAAACATATAAATATATTTGTAGTGTGATAAGTAAGACATTCATACTAATATTCCTATATAAAAAGTCTAAAACAAATATATACATGAATTTATCTGTGAAGATAAAATGAGTGACTTCTAGATTGGTAAGAAGAACAAAATAGAAATCAGTACATATAAGATATGTGCCGAATATCGTGAACGTGAAATCTTAATCTAAAATCAGATAATCCAATCTAATAATATCCAAATAAAAACAGTAAACATGTGATAAACGGGTTGGGTACATTTTCCCGACTCTATTAACAACGACAGTAGGTATGCCTAAAAAACAAATCACGATTACCAGAAAACCGACATGTATAGAAAACAGACTACCCATAATACACCCACACACTGTATCCAGGCATGGTTCATATAAATTATGATGGAGAAAAATGTCGCCTGTAATATTCATGTCACTTAAAGGGCCGACACTGACATTTCTGGCCTTACAGAAATTTTTCCATTTGGGGAGTCATTCTGATATTGAAGAGTCTCCTAGCAGAATACTTGAATTTATCAGTTTTGTTTTTATCCTTTTCATTTTACAAGAAACCATTGTATTATATATGTGTATGTCATTTGAATAATTGTTTTATCTTAAGCATTATGGATTTATTTTCCATATTAAATTACACTTAATAAGATCTCTGTTTTCTTACGAATTCACATGTAGGAAAAGCTTGGTCACTATGCTATATAGTTGAAACGGGAGAACATTGTGGTTTATGTTAACTCATTAACTGATTAAAGTAAATTGTGATAGATTAGTTCTAAGGGAGAACCAAAGGCTTCCTGAGTAAGAGTGTTAGCTCTTCAGGAAAAACTTTGGTGGTGGCATAATTGGTAAGGCACAGCTAGTGTGTGGCATAAATAGGGAAGGGTTTAATCATTTTAGACTGACCAGGTGGTTGTTTTTGATTAACCCTTTGTTACACACACATCATGAAGGCTCAGGTGAGTGCTGGTCGTGACACTCTGTATATATAGCCACCTGCCAACCTTCCATCCAATGGCCGCAGGTCAGCCTTAACTGACTTGCATATTCTGTGTTGTAGGTCACCCCACTCTTAGCCAAAGTCCTGAATTTCGGTTGATATGTTTCTGGGGAGATTGCAAATCAGCAGCCCCTAATGTACCTCCTCATACATCCCAAATTTTGCAGGGATCAGCCCATAATAGGCTTCCAAAGCCCACCACATCAGGCTTGGACCCAGTTATCAGGGCCAGACTGTGTCCTTGATTCCAGGAAGAGCCATTATCAATTCAAATACCTGAAGATGGGTATCAATAGCTGTGGGGACCTCATTAAATATGGGTATAACTTTGCATCTCAGTCGTGGTCTGGATCTGTTCTCTCATTCACTTCGGCTGCTCACAGTGTTTGGAAGGAAGCTGGACCTGCACTCTTAATACCAACAATATAGTACTGAATCTCTCACATTATGTGGCGTTTGCTGGGGTGCTTCTGGTTCCACTCCACCAATTAGGTGATAGGCACTTTCCTAGTGTCCACTGGGACAAAGCTCAACTCCGTTAGCTAGCATAAATCCTAAATCTGCATTTTCTTTGTCCTCTGGTATGGTGTTTTTCGCTTTTGCAAGAACCTCCGTTTTACCTATGGGTGACATGGCAGTTACCCTAAGTCGGGAAGTAGGGATAGCTAAAGCAGCTAGCTGATGGTTGTGTGCCTCCTAATTGCAGATCACTGGAATATAACTCATATAGGATCCCGCTGCAGCCCCACCTAGGTGTGTGGCCAGGACTAAGTGATCATACTACTGCCACCAGATCTGAGTATACCAGGGTTAATAATGTGCCCTTTTGCTTTCCTATGGTTGGCTTGGGAGTCAGATAGGGATGCCCCTGAGCCCCTTTCTTTATGTGATTGCTATTGATGCCTTCATCAGATGGGTGGAAGAAGGCACAGTAGAGGGAATGTTGCTGAGAAGTTATGGAAAGCTAGTGAGAAGGTACAGTTTTGGAAGAGGTGGAAATCATCTCTGATGGAAAGTGTTGACCTTATCAAAACTTACCTGATCCCAATATTTATGTACATCAGTTATATCTGTATCGTGCCAGAATCTCTGTGGGCCGAATTTATTGCATTTGTCTTATTTGCTGAGAAGGTACGGATGCTTATGGGAAGGTATGGTTTTGGAAGAGGCTTAAATCATTTCTGAGGGAAAGTGTTGACCGTATCAAAACTAATCTGATCCCAATCTTTATGTAGGGCAGTTATGTCAGTTTCTTGCCAGAATCTCTGTTTATCTTTGAGTTTATCACATTCTTCTTCCAGATCCTCTGGAGAAATGGCTTAATTTAATCTGAAAAAGCATACTGTGACCTACAAACTGATGAAAGAGGGAGAACTGGGTATGGTAGACCCAGTACTCTTCCCAACACCTTTTCTTAAATTAAACCTATATTGGCTTGGAGACCCCTCCTCTGTGAGTAGAAAGCTTCAGGAGCTCGATATCTCCCATTTTTGATGAGTGCATAAGGGGTGGTGGTGGAATGAGCTTTCGAGTTGGCACATATGCCTCATGGCCTTTCTGTATTTGAAGGTGAATCAGCCTACGGGAATCAGTATGAAGAACTTTTCTAGAAGGATATTGGAGAAGAGAGTCTTAAGATCTTCGATGAGCTGATGTCACTGTGGGACTGCCTAGATGATGCCTATAGGGTTGGTTTGTCTTTGGTGAAATCCCAGACGCTTCCCCCAAAGTACAGATATATCGCCTGTCTATGTGAAGGGAAAAATAAAATACAGAAATGCAAATGATCATGGTTGCCCACGGGAGGTCTGTCTTGGGAAAGGAGGAAACATTTCTTGCTAGGATGTTCTTTCAATATAGAAGTTTACAAGAGAGTGTCAGGTGTTTTAAGAGCCCTTACCTTTCAGGGCTTAGTTATGGAACATTTGAGAGGTGTCGGAATTTTAAGTTGGGTACAGTAGTCTTAGCTAGTACAGGGTTTATAAACTTCATGTGGATAGCACGGTGCCAGGTTACCATCAGACACAAAATCCTTTCCTGTGAGGTGGTGTGAGCTATCCACCACCTCTTTTTCTGAATTTGTCATGTGGTATACTGCTCCCTCTTTATAACAACCCCTCTTCATACTGCTCCCTCTTTATACCGACCCTTCTTTGTAGCGCCCCCTTTTTAAACCGTACTCTCTTTATACTGCCACCTCTTTATTCCACCCCCTCTATTATATGGTGCTCTCTCAGCTCTCTCACCCCCTCTTCATAACGCCTCCTCTTTATACCGCTCCCTCTTTATAACTCCCACTTTTAATGCCACCTATTCTTCATACAGCTCCCTCCTTATACTGTCACCTTCTTAATACTGCTCCATCTTTATACTACTCCCTATTTTTAGCGACCCCTATTGATAGCACTGTGTCTTCATGCCGCTCCTTCTTTATATTACCCTTTTTTTTATACCACTCTCCCTTTATACCACTTCCTCTTTATGCCACCCTCTCTTTATACCACTCAATCTTTAAATCCCCCCTTTTTATACTGCTCCCTCAGGTATATTTGGCACACAAAAAGCATTGACTTTTATTAAATTTGTTATATTCTACCCTCCGTATAATGATCCATCGCCATTAATGTCTTTCAATCTTCATAACGCTCTCTGCTTATACTGCCACCCTCTTTATAATGACCCCTCACCATTAATGCCTCCTTGACCCTGGTGTTGACCAGTAAACCCCTTGGTTCTGTTTCTTTTTAAACACAGGAATGTTACCCAATGTTTTCTAAACACTACACACAAAATCAAATGTTGTCGATCCTCAATCATAACAAAATAGGAAGAGATTATATAAATATAATATATTTGTACTGTGTTCGGTGCTGCGGAAACCTTGTGGCGCCTTATAAATAAATAATAATAATAATAATTCATCATAGGATGTAATCTATTAGACACAAGTTGCTGTGTAACTCTTGCTCTTACTTTGTGGGGGGCTCACCTGGCCATAGAAGATGTCAATGTATAGTGTACATAAATAATGAAGATTCGTTTCCGTGAGTTTAGTCACCCTGTGCCTTTACTGTCATTCAATATTGAGTAATTCAGAGAGGCTGCTGGTATGTTATGCAGTATTATACCATTGATTAAGGTGTGTAGAGTGTCATCATATTTCATTCAGCAGAAAATGTAATATATATTACTATCATTAAAGCTTCTTTAAATGTAATTATGACTGATTGATTTGCTGTCATCGTAAATGACTTTGTACTTTACAATGTATTGCGAGATGCTGTATTCAATAAGCACACAGTCAGCAGCGTCAGCGAGCTCTGAGTCTGGCAGTGAAGGAGCAGCCTCTGACAGTATGGTGACAATACAGAGACTGCTCCCAGGAGAATCACGGATCTAATATCTGTGTGCAGTAAAAAAAATCTGATAGCTCCACGTCTATCGAGAGGGAATAAGTCAGAAAGAACTGAAGGGGCTACCAGTTGGCTTCCAGAATAACCTATATGATGTTATAAATGTGGGGGAGCAAGGTGCTTCACGTGTAGTCATATTAAGAATAAACAGAAAGTTTTTACATAAGGATATTCAATATTCAGTCAAAGGATTCATAAACTGTAATACCAATTATGTTGTCTGTTTACTCAAGTGTAAGTGTGATTGGCTTTATGAAGGTAGAACTATAAGACGTCTTAAGATCCGGTTTTAGAACATCGGCATAATATTGATAATAAATCTATCTCCTATACTGTGTCACAACATTTTGTTGAAAAACACAACTGACCAAAAAGACTTACAAGTTGTGGGAATTGAACATATAAAGCCCAAAATACGTGGAGCAGACAGATTTAAGAGGCTTATTAGACAAGAAACATTCTGGATACATTTACTGAATACATTAAGTCTGGGTGGACTCAATGACAACATAGAAGAAGGAGAAACGACTTAAAAACAAGTACCTGATAGATGCCCAATGCTTGAATCTGACGCTGCTACGTGCGCTCAAGTTTGGCGCACCCTTACTGTGCATAGACTACGGGCAAACTACCCTTCCCGACACTGTCCCTGAAACCATAGGCTGTAGTAAGCATCCTTTACGTTCGAAGATAATTGAATGTGGCTGCTATGTGTTTTGGTTCTGGGGATGCGCTGAGCGATGTTACGGATGATGCGCACAAATAGCCATTTACATCCCTCGATGAACCAGGACCACTGTGATTATATTCTGCCTCTGATGGAGCAGATAATAAACTGAATTATTCTCCATTCTCCAAATCCAGAGTTTACAGTACTAGTCTACAGTATAGAAAAAGCAAAGTTATCTAAAGACACATATTTTACTTGTACCTGTTTATTATAATGTAACAGTAATGTTACACATACCTAATAATATTCAGCTGGAACAACAAGAATTGAAACTAGAGATACATGAATGTGTCACTTTTATTTGTTATGTGCTAATATAGAGCTTTAAGCAAATAAATCTGTAATTGAATTATAACGATATCATTATATGCATTACATTGTTATACATAACATATATACAGTATATTGTGTAACAGAAGTGAGCATAGCAGGACTGACAGTGTCACCTGACTAAGTAAGTGTCCAATTCTGGAGTCTCAGGAAGAGGTGGGTGTGGGGCACTGTAGATATTTTTGCGGCAAGGTGAGTATTTGTTACATGAATTGGAAGAGGTTTGTCACCAGCTATAATACCATAAAGTGTCTATATCAGAGGTTTCCAAAGGGGTGCCACGGCGCTGTGACAGGGGTACCGTGGCCAGGAAGAGAAAAAAAAACCTCACCAATCCGGTGGCTCCCGGGACCCAGTATCCCAGAGGGGGCAGAGTGAGGATGCAGAAGGGGCAAAGTGAGGGGATGCAGAGTGTGTGGATGCTGAGGGGGCAGATTATGTGGATGTTGAGGGGGCGGGCAGAGTGTGTGGATGCTGAGGGGGCAGAGTGTGTGGATGCTGAGGGGGCAGAGTGTGTGGATATGAAGGAGGGCACAGAGTGTGTGGATATGAAGGAGGGCACAGAGTGTGTGGTGATGAAGGAGGGCACAGAGTGTGTGGAGATGAAGGAGGGCACAGAGTGTTGGGAGATGAAGGCGGGCACAGAGTGTGTGGATGAAAGGGGCACAGTGTGAGTTAGCTGTAAATTATTCTTTGACAAAAATATAATTGAAAAAAATATATAAAAATATTTTTTTTCCCTTGGATTTATGTGTATTATTTTTGTATACAACTAAATAAGTATTTCTGTCCTGACCTAAAAACTTATTACGTTTTTTTGATCCACCTACTTATAAAACGGGACTGCTCGGTAATTATTTTGGAGTGGTGCCTTGAAAAAAATATGGAGACTCTAAGGGTGCCGCGAACTGCAAAAGTTTGGGAACGACTGGTCTATATAATTATTGTGTACTCGTATGCTAGAACATTTTAATGAGCACGTCTTACATTTCAGTACAATCATTTTTAGTTGTCTGCGTACTCCTAATTAATTTTCTATTCCCCCTGCCTGTTACTTTGGGCAATCCGTATGCCTGATTCCTTACATCCAAATGTTCTTTCTAAGCTCACCCTGATCTCCTTCACCCTTACGCCATATACTATCGGGTTGATTGTGGCTGGAAGCAGGTAGTACATGGCGCTGGTCAAATTCTGAACATCTACTGAGACAGATGTCTCCAGCCTATTTATGAGGCCAGATGATACACTATTTGCATAAATAACTAGGGCCAGTATAACGTGGGAGCTACAAGTGTTCAGGGCTTTGCTCCTTGCATTTTTAATAACAAACATTACGGTGTGGATAATGATCATGTAGGAAATGAAGATAAGACTTCCATCGACTACGGTTATCATCATTCGTACGATCAGGCCTATGGCTTGGATTTTGGATATGTCCCCACATGCAAGTTTCAGGAGTCCCATGTTCTCACAAGCAAAATGAAGAATTATATTCGAGTTACAGTAGTGGATCCGAGAATCTAGAAAAACGATTGGAGTCATGAGTATGACAGCTCTTGCCAAACTGGCCAAAGTCAACTGAACCAGAAAGCGCATGGTCATGATGTCGTGGTAGCGCAGGGGTTTGCAGATCGCCACATATCTGTCCAATGCCATTAATAGGATGACTGTGGACTCAAACGTGGCAATCACATAAATGAACCACATCTGCACCAGGCAGCCAGCCAGAGAAATCTGGTTTAGGTCAAAGGCCAAACCCAAGAGAAATTTTGGCATGAACGTGGTTGCACAGGAGAGATTGACCACAAATAGGAGACCGATAAGAAAGTACATGGGGGACTGGAGACTTTTCTCCACAACAATCCTGTAGGTGAGGAGACAATTGATGAGCAGTATCATGATGTATATTATTAGGAATGGGATGAGTAGGAGGCGACGGTGGTGGGTGATGCTGGGAAACCCAATGAGGAGGAAGTCTCTATGAGATAGACTCACATTGGTACTTGCAATGAAAAGATCCATGTAAGTACAGTGGCACCTTGAAGGAAAACAAGAATAACATTTATTGTCGTTAACATCTCGAAAATCATCATCATCATCATCACCATTTATTTATATAGCACCACTGATTCCGCAGCGTGGTACAGAGAACTCATTCACATCAGTCTCTGCCCTATTGGAGTTTACAGTCTAAATTCCCTAACATACAACATACACACACACAGACAGACAGAGAGAGAGAGAGAGAGACTAGGGTCAATTTTTTTCCAAAGCTGTCCTCATGCTGACACCACAAAATTTTCTTTCTTTCATTTTATCTGTGTAGCATATTTATCACAATTGGCCTAACAAGATGTATAGGTAAAGGAGCGCTGAACTGACTAAACTGATTTTTTTTTAGACATGAACCATGGAGACAAAATACACCGCTCAGGGTTACCCTGATATTCCTCTGCAGCTCTTTTTAAATGCAAACCTCTTCCCTCAATAATCCATTACAAACTGGGGAAACTCCACCCACATCATTAGCAGAATAATTTTATATAGGTGATGATCTTGATTCTGCAGAGGTTGATGTGTCACTGGTCCTGCCCAGGGGCGGGCTGGCCCGGGGTGCAGGGGGGCAGCGCCCCCCCGGGCCGCTCGGTTAGACCGCTAATAGGGCCGGGGGGTAGGCCGCCCCCCCCCCGGGTGCAATATAGCTCATTTTTACCGGCGGCCACATCTAATTACATCAGATGTGGCCGCGTCAGCGCACAGGCGGCCGCATCACATGACAGGGGATGAGGCTGCATCATCAATGACGCGGCCGCATCCCGTTTCATGCGACGCAGCCGTCTGTGTGCCCCCCGGGCTTCCATCTCCCAGCCCGCGCCTGGTCCTGCCCCTGTCTACCAATCAACCAATCCACACAATGTATTTCTGCATGGCAATATTGCAAAACTGTCACTCATATTCTGCCTCCTTAGACTGGGTACACACTACAGAACATTTTTCACAATGCCATATCAGTAACAATTTTACCAACAACTGAAAAAAAAAGTCCCGATGAGCATGCCAACCCACGTGTACACACTATACATGTTTTAAAAAATTTACCCTCAGATCTGTCATAACCAACTGCTGAAAAGATTGTGACTCTGCACACTCCATAGACATCTGTGGATGCTGAGTGCACAGACTGCAGAATCGGAATGACGTCGTTCCATCATTGACCGAGATTTTTAGCCTAGTTTAAAAATCAAACGAAACAATACGATGTGCTATGGAATGATAATTATTAATTGCGCCAGTGCTCACACTAATGCAGTATTGGGCCGAACGGTCGTTTATCATCTGATTGGCCCCATAAGCCCATAGTGTGTACCCAACCTCCATCCAAAAAAACGGGAACCTGCTACAGAGTGATAGGCAGCACGGTGGACGGATTTTGATACTTTTAAATACTCCACTTATTTCATACATACTAATGTCAAATAGCGACTCCACTTGCTCTTTAAGGATGTTCCCGCTGGATCTCTCACACTTTTTTTTATAGAGCCACGTGCTCAAATTAATGAGAGATACATAATATCTGAATTGTTTCTACATATAAAAACTACTGACATCAAAACAAGGTTAAGAAATAAACAAAAAATGGAAATGATTGAAAGTGAAGGAATTACAGGGACAATTCATGGCCAAAATGTTGGGTTACAAAAATCTATATCTGCATTATATGCGTCAATACCAGGTACATCTACATTTACTATATGAGTGTGAATGAGTGAAGCGATTAAAAAAAAAAAAAAATAATCAAAAAATAATAATAAAAATTCACACTTATCGCCGTCAGGCAACTATTAATAAATTCCCCCCCTAAGAGTGTATTTGAATTTGACACCCAGAGTTCCTTTTTATAAATAACATTTCTTTATCATCTTAATTAAAAAGTTTATAATATGGTATTATATGAACATATAAACAGTACTTAGAGACAGATAGTAATATAATTGTAAAAAATAATATTAGATATCATTTATAATTAGTTTACCATTGAATAACTTATTCTGCAAAAGTAGGGGGATTGGTCTGGCAGCCCACCCTACAGTCACAGCCACAAACTCTTGTACTGATGAGTAGCGGCTGGTAGGGTCATGTGGGTGTCCCGTGCACAGTAACATACATATATTATATAGTATATTGGTAAACACAGCAAAGCAGAAGCTGCAATAGATGCTCCGTTCTGTCATTCAGATGGGAAATGAATGACCCCCACTTGCCCCTAGTTTGCAGTAATAAATAAGGTCATTGACAATTGAATCTGACAGTTATGTGACAATCATTTGTGTTTTCACTGTTTAACCTGATTTAATGTTCTCGTATGGCAGGAAGCAGCTCTCGGTCCCAACACTCATTATAATCTATCGTCCAGGGACCTGAACTAATTAGATGGATTCTTGCTGTGCTGACATGTAACTGCGAAGGTGTTATGGATTTTTGTGTTATGTACTCTGGAGGATAATGTACAAAGCTGCAAAATGCGTGGCCTGCGGTACAAATGCTATTTGTGCTATTGAGCCCATTATACAGGTAATTGCAGGGATTAAAGTGTCAATGTGGTAGGAATTTTAGAGTGGGCGGTGATTGCTGCCATTCACATGGGAGAAGTTGTACAGGTCAGGAGATGATTGCTGAATGCTGTCTGAAGATTATACATGTTGCTGTGCATTCATGGTTTAAGGGAGGTGCAGTTGCTTTCCAACTGCAACATGATAACATTTCTACAATGTCCTTCCAGAGCTGGTCTGGGAGAGGGGGGCGAACGGTGAGGTCATCACTGCACCCAAGTGTGAGAAAAATTCGAGACAGACATAAAAAACATTTTTCCGAACAACGAGAAAGTGCCTCGATTTGTAACAAAGCGTAAGGATTATGCTAGAAGGCGTTATGTGCTCGTACTATTCTGCGCTCCGCTTACATGTTGTGTCTGCCCATGCTAAATGCTCTTTGACCCTGCCCTTATCCTGCCCCTCCCCTTGCATGTATGTTACAACCTCATACATGGAGCCTGTGATCCCCTCAGCAACCCCTGTCTATCTCTTAGGCACCACTGTGATATTCTTTTTATAGATTATGGGGACAACGGATTGTTTATATCTGTGTTAAAATTCTCAGAAACTTTTAGGAGTTTATTTATTAATATTCTGCGATAAAACTGATCTTCCATCACCTATCGCCACAATCAAATAATAAATCAATAAAATATCACTATGGCTGCTGAAAGATTCTCTGCTACCCCAGCGATACTGGCCCTGATCGGGGAGGGCCGGTCTGATAGAATATGTGCATGTGACCCCGGGCTGGCCGGTTAAGGCGCGTGCAGCGGAACGGAACGCCCCAAACAAATAAATAAATGTTTACTTGTACTTCCGCAATCCTTGTTAATGAGGCTTCCCCATGAGAACCTTATCTCCGGCGAAACCCAGCAAATCATACAGTTAGGGGTGCCCCCTTGATGTATAGGGTCAAGCCCCATCATCAGCGGACAAAACCGACTTTTCACCTATTGTTAAATAGGCAAATGACTCTAATAAAAGGAGTTTCATCACAGTAATGTCACTAACTGCGCTCTCTTCATCCATCTAAGTTCATCTAAGTTTCTCGTCAACGAAATTTCCTTATAACATGTGAGCACGGGACTAGAACATTAGGACATTATTGTGAGTAGCCCAAATCCCCCCCCAAAAAAAACCCAAACAGCAGAATAAACACCCCCATTCAGTACATAAGCCATGACCAGCATTTTGCTCCTTAGCCGTTGCTGCCATTCTGATGCACTGGCCACAATAGGTGTATGATGTCATACAAGACAAATGTAACGCTGCTGGCCTGTAATGTTTAGAAATGAACAAAAGCTAATGTGATTCTCGAGTACGTGTCACTATAATTTATGGTGAAAAGTAGACTCAGACTGGTCTGCATTGCTCGTTCCAAATACCAGTGTCCACCAGATATTTACAATAACACTGACTTATTTCTCATATTAGTTGCAAAATTTCCTTACAGTCATCAATTCTTCAATCTGAATCTGATTTCCCTGTGCATATTGTGGGAGTAAATATATGAAAACAATGTGGAGTCTGTCTATTTAATCCAAGTCCTATGGTCTTAACACTGAATAGAGGGACATATTCCTGCACGGGGAAATACCATAAAACACTGAATACAGGGACATATTCCTGCACACAGAGAAATACCATAAAGCACAGAATACAGGACATATTCCTGCACACAAGCTAAGATTGCATTGAAATGAACAATCCAGGTGACTCCCACAAGCTACACCTGCCCTATACACTCACCTCTATTTTACATCCTACAGGACTGTATCACAGACCCAGATATCCAGCAGTAATTACCCTGTACCAGTCATATCAGTATTTATCTCGCCCGCTGAGGTCCCCGGAGAGCTCGGTGTCACTGAGTTGACAATAATTAGCTGATGATTACACTAGAAATGAACCAGCGTCTCTGTGTAAAGAGGATGATTAGTGCTGGGTGGTATAGTGTGACATACAATGTATCACACGTCTGTCATTTCACGCTGTACACAGATATACCCCAATGCTGCACCTGGTAAAGGAAGATACTGTAGATTATATACATAATACAATTTAATGACATCTAGAGAAATGTTCATACAGCCTAATAGACAGCTAATATCCCCAGCTAAAATCTCAGTAATCACAATTCAAAGAACGTACAACCAAGGGTGGATCTTACATATCAGCCATAATAATAATAATGATTATAATTATAGTTAAATTCTAAGTGCTTAGTGAGAGTTACTTTCCCAAAAATAATAATGATTCAGAGGATTCGGTGGGCAAGTCTTATCCTCGTATATAATTATTAGAGATGGGCGGGTCCGGTTCTCCGAGAACCGAACCCACCCGAACTTTGGGTATCCGAGTACCGAGCTGAGCAGCTCGGTACTCTCCCGCCCATTCCGAATCCAAATCGAGGCCGAACG
The DNA here is from genome assembly GCF_038048845.1 of Mixophyes fleayi. Lineage (NCBI taxonomy): Eukaryota > Metazoa > Chordata > Amphibia > Anura > Limnodynastidae > Mixophyes > Mixophyes fleayi. The sequence goes on from NC_134403.1 coordinate 8,533,340, forward strand.
TCATTGTGACGTCGTCGGATCTCGGGACTCGGTTCTCGCGATACTTCAACTTTATAAATACACGCCTCCACAGCAATCCATCGCCATTTGACAGAGGGAGAGAGCAGGGTGTAGTCATAGGCTAATTAGAGCAGGGACAGAGAATACCATATTGTTCTTGCAATTGCTCTAACCAAAATCGCTAGTGCAGAGAGGAGGATAGAGGTTTATTATTTTTTCTTCATATTTGGCACTCCCCAGCGCTTTTGGGGTGTCCCCCATAATTGTGCATTAATATTTCTGGCTGTCAAAAGTCATATCTGTCAGCATTATCTACTAAATAATTTGTAGCACACCTCAGTGTTTTTGGGGTGTCCTCCCTAATTGTGCATTAATATTTCTGGCTGTCAAAAGTCATATCTGTCAGCAGTATCTACTCAATAATTTGTAGCACTCCTCAGTGTTTTTGGGGTGTCCTCCCTAATTGTGCATTAATATTTCTGGCTGTCAAAAGTCATATCTGTCAGCAGTATCTACTCAATAATTTTTAGCACTCCTCAGTGTTTTTGGGGTGTCCTCCCTAATTGTGCATTAATATTTCTGGCTGTCAAAAGTCATATCTGTCAGCAGTATCTACTCAATAATTTGTAGCACTCCTCAGTGTTTTTGGGGTGTCCTCCCTAATTGTGCATTAATATTTCTGGCTGTCAAAAGTCATATCTGTCAGCAGTATCTACTCAATAATTTTTAGCACTCCTCAGTGTTTTTGGGGTGTCCTCCCTAATTGTGCATTAATATTTCTGGCTGTCAAAAGTCATATCTGTCAGCAGTATCTACTCAATAATTTGTAGCACTCCTCAGTGTTTTTGGGGTGTCCTCCCTAATTGTGCATTAATATTTCTGGCTGTCAAAAGTCATATCTGTCAGCAGTATCTACTCAATAATTTGTAGCACTCCTCAGTGTTTTTGGGGTGTCCTCCCTAATTGTGCATTAATATTTCTGGCTGTCAAAAGTCATATCTGTCAGCAGTATCTACTCAATAATTTGTAGCACTCCTCAGTGTTTTTGGGGTGTCCTCCCTAATTGTGCATTAATATTTCTGGCTGTCAAAAGTCATATCTGTCAGCAGTATCTACTCAATAATTTGTAGCACTCCTCAGTGTTTTTGGGGTGTCCTCCCTAATTGTGCATTAATATTTCTGGCTGTCAAAAGTCATATCTGTCAGCAGTATCTACTCAATAATTTTTAGCACTCCTCAGTGTTTTTGGGGTGTCCTCCCTAATTGTGCATTAATATTTCTGGCTGTCAAAAGTCATATCTGTCAGCAGTATCTACTCAATAATTTGTAGCACTCCTCAGTGTTTTTGGGGTGTCCTCCCTAATTGTGCATTAATATTTCTGGCTGTCAAAAGTCATATCTGTCAGCAGTATCTACTCAATAATTTGTAGCACTCCTCAGTGTTTTTGGGGTGTCCTCCCTAATTGTGCATTAATATTTCTGGCTGTCAAAAGTCATATCTGTCAGCAGTATCTACTCAATAATTTGTAGCACTCCTCAGTGTTTTTGGGGTGTCCTCCCTAATTGTGCATTAATATTTCTGGCTGTCAAAAGTCATATCTGTCAGCAGTATCTACTCAATAATTTGTAGCACTCCTCAGTGTTTTTGGGGTGTCCTCCCTAATTGTGCATTAATATTTCTGGCTGTCAAAAGTCATATCTGTCAGCAGTATCTACTCAATAATTTTTAGCACTCCTCAGTGTTTTTGGGGTGTCCTCCCTAATTGTGCATTAATATTTCTGGCTGTCAAAAGTCATATCTGTCAGCAGTATCTACTCAATAATTTTTAGCACTCCTCAGTGTTTTTGGGGTGTCCTCCCTAATTGTGCATTAATATTTCTGGCTGTCAAAAGTCATATCTGTCAGCAGTATCTACTCAATAATTTGTAGCACTCCTCAGTGTTTTTGGGGTGTCCTCCCTAATTGTGCATTAATATTTCTGGCTGTCAAAAGTCATATCTGTCAGCAGTATCTACTCAATAATTTTTAGCACTCCTCAGTGTTTTTGGGGTGTCCTCCCTAATTGTGCATTAATATTTCTGGCTGTCAAAAGTCATATCTGTCAGCAGTATCTACTCAATAATTTTTAGCACTCCTCAGTGTTTTTGGGGTGTCCTCCCTAATTGTGCATTAATATTTCTGGCTGTCAAAAGTCATATCTGTCAGCAGTATCTACTCAATAATTTGTAGCACTCCTCAGTGTTTTTGGGGTGTCCTCCCTAATTGTGCATTAATATTTCTGGCTGTCAAAAGTCATATCTGTCAGCAGTATCTACTCAATAATTTTTAGCACTCCTCAGTGGTTTGCGCTCAGAATGGATTCAAAGCAGTCCACATATGATCTAAATGAGCAACCAGGTTCTGTCACCAGTCCTGATGTTAGTGTTCCCAGTACGTCATCTGGCCAAGGCGATGTCAAACAACAGAGTGTTTTCAAATTAGTGCAAAAAACAAAAACCAAAAAAAAATTTACTGTATTGAAGCGAAAAAGAAGTGTAACTGAGCAAAAGTTAAGTGACGATAAAAAAAAAATTGCAAGCATGCCATTCTACACACGCAGTGGCAAAGAGAGAATGAGGCCTTCACCTTTGGCTATTAGTGGCAGATCCCAAAAAGTTACCCAGGCTACAATTGGTGCACAACTACTGTTACGCGTCAAAGCTGAGCTGCAAGATACCAGTGAGGCATTACAGGAGAATATTTGCTCTGATTCACAAATGACAACAATCCCTGTGGAGAGTCCATCCAACAGTGGGATGTCTAATCGTGAGCATTCTGCTGATGTGTGCCTTAATAGCCCGAGTGTAGCCGGTGATACCCAAATTGAGGATGCCACTTTGGAATTAGAAGAGGATGAGGGGGAGATTTGTGTAGGCGACGAGGGCGCTAATGAGGATGTTGATGAGGATGAGGTTGTTTGTGTAAGTCCTGCACCAGTGGCAGCAGTTCTGGCACGTGACAAGAAAAAGGCCATTGTCATGCCTGGGCATAAAACAAAAAAATCCACTTCTTATGTGTGGAATTATTTCTACCCAAATCCAGACAACAATTGTATAGCCATTTGTAGTGTATGTGAAGCCACAGTCAGTCGAGGGAGGGACCTTAACCATCTTGGAACCTCGTCTATGTTACGCCATTTAACGAGAGTTCATGGCAAAGTGTTGGGAAAAGCTGAAAGTTCTTCCCAAAAGAATACAAGCACTCCCTCATCAGCTAAGACCCTCCGCTCACCGACATACCGACGGCTACAAAATACACCCACCACACCATCCTCATCAATATCCTCAGTAGCGCTCGGAGTTAGCCCGGCATCCCACTTAAGGCTGGATGACTCCGGCACTATTATTGATTCCTCTGAAGAAAGCGTTAGTCCTGCTGCTGCTGTTGCTGCTGCTGGGGGTGAATCGTCATCCCAGAGGCAGGTGAATAAAATGAGCAGTCCTACATTTCAGCAATTAACTGTGAAACAATCATTTGCGAGGGGAAGCAAATATGACAGCAGTCACCCAGTCGCCAAGCGAATCACAGACGCCATGGCTGCAATGTTAGTGTTAGATCTGCGTCCAATCTCCACAATAAACGCAGCTGGTTTTTCACAGTTAATTGAGGTTTTGTGTCCGCGTTACAGAATTCCATCGCGACACCATTTCTCCCGTAAAGCTATTCCACAACTATACCAAAAAGTGTGTAAAAATGTAGAGATTGCGCTGAAAAATGCCATTCTGCCCACTGTTCACTTAACCACAGATATGTGGACAAGTGGAAGTGGCCAAACCAAAGACTATATGACTGTGACAGCCCACTGGGTTGGTCATTCACCTTCACCAGCAGGAACAGCAGCAGCATGTACACCACTACGTAACATTTGTCACAGGCAGGCCACTCTTTGTATCACCGGCTTCACTAACAGGCATACGGCTGACAATTTGTTACGCAAACTGAGAGATGTGATTGATGCATGGCTTATACCACTCGGACTCTCCCCAGGGTATGTCATTTCAGATAACGCCAACAATATAGTGCGAGCATTACAGCTGGGTGATTTCCAACATATTCCCTGTTTTGCTCACACCATCAACTTGGTGGTGCAGAGCTTCCTACGAAATAACCGTGAGGTGCAGGAGATGCTTTCGGTGGCCCGTAAAATTTCAGGCCATTTCAGGCATTCAGCCACAGCATGTAGGAGATTACAGCAGCTCCAAGAGCAGTTTAACTTGCCCTGCCACCAACTTAAGCAAGAGGTGGTAACTCGGTGGAATTCCACCCTGTACATGCTTCAGAGGATGGAGGAACAGCGCAAAGCCATCCAAGCATATTGCACAAGTCATGACATTGGGAAAGGAGGGGGGATGTATTTCACTCTTGCACAGTGGGGAATCCTTTCAGTGCTGTGCAAGGTGCTGAAACCATTTGAAGTTGTGACATGTGAGGTCAGTGCAGACTCTGCTAGTTTGAGCCAAGTCATTCCTTTAATTAGACTATTGGAAAAGCAGCTTGAGAAAATGAAGGAGGAGCTGAAAGCAAGCAATTCAGCAAAGTATGTTGGCCTTGTCGATCAAGTACTTAATTCGCTTCACAATGATCCTCGAGTTATTAAGATCTTGAACTCGGATCAGTACGTTTTGGCCACTGTGCTTGATCCAAGGTTTAAAACCTACATTGAGTCTTTACTTGTAAATGAGCGAGATGTGAACTTTTGCAAGGAGCTATTGCTCAGCAAGTTGGCCGCTGAACTGGGCCTCGGCTTGACGACGTGTCCTCCTTCACTTTCTCAAGCTGTTGCTCGTAAAAAATTAAATTTCCAAAAAAGAAGCAGGGAAGACACAGGGGGCAGACGAGAACAATTTAACATCTGGGCTGGTTTGAAGGATTTTTCAAAAAAAAGTGTCACTTTGCCCATAAGTCCATCCAATATGAGTATAAACATGCAAAGGATGGTGGAGGATTACTTTCAAGAGGTAGTTGATATGGAAATGTCAGACAGTCCCTTTCCTTACTGGGAAGAAAAGCAGGCCATTTGGAAACCCATGTACAAACTTGCTTTGCAATACCTAAGCTGCCCACCCTCCAGTGTGTACTCTGAACGAGTGTTCAGCACAGCAGGGAACTTAGTCAGTGATCGCCGTAGAAGGTTACTTCCCAAAAATGTGGAGAAAATGATGTTTATAAAAATGAACTACATCTTCCACGAGGAAGGCCTTCACCATCCAAGACATCCAAGCACTGACTGTTCTCTAATGGCGGATTCAAGCGGCGATGAATTGATAGTCTGTGATGATGACGTACACACTGATGAGGGTGAGGATGAAGCTGAAGATGATGCCGATAACATCTTTTTAAAACTTTCTATGTAAGTGTAGGGTGCAATCTACCCCCAAAGAGGAAAGGGACTTGTGGCATTTCCATATCACATACCATCTTGAAAGGCTGCTGTTAGGGCAATTTATCCTTAAGGGTAGGGTGTCATAGACAGAGTGACCCTAAACTGGCTTTGTCCATTTTTCATAATATTGTACAGTCTATAATGGCTGAATTTTTTAGTATTTTATACAAGTGGAGGGGGGCCTAGAGAGACAGAGTGACCCCAAACTGTCTTTCTCCATGTCAATTAATATTGTACAGTCTATAATGGCTGAATTTTTTAGTATTTTATACAAGTGGAGGGGGGCCTAGAGAGACAGAAACCAAACTGGCTTTCTCCATGTCAATTAATATTGTACAGTCTATAATGGCTGAATTTTTTGGTATTTTATACAAGTGGAGGGGGGCCTAGAGAGACAGAGTGACCCCAAACTGTCTTTCTCCATGTCAATTAATATTGTACAGTCTATAATGGCTGAATTTTTTAGTATTTTATACAAGTGGAGGGGGGCCTAGAGAGACAGAAACCAAACTGGCTTTCTCCATGTCAATTAATATTGTACAGTCTATAATGGCTGAATTTTTTGCTATTTTATACAAGTGGAGGGGGGCCTTGAGAGACAGAAACCAAACTGGCTTTTTCCATTTCTTTACATATTTAACTATAAGTGTAGGGTGTAATATACATTCAAAGACGATGGCTGCATTGCCAATATGCATAGATGGAGAGGAAGACAATCTGTTTTGTGTGTAGAATAGGCCTACCAACGAAGAATTAAACTGTTTTTTTGGATGATTTATTACCTCAACAATTAGATTACTTGTCTCTAAAACAGTTGGAGCACTAAATTGGGTTAATTTAGGCCCAAAAACATGGATTTTCCCAAAAAATAGCAAAACAAAACCAAACAAAACCAAAACCAAAACCAAAACACGCAATGGCGGTTTTGCAAAACCAAAACCAAAACCAAAACACGACGGTAATCCAGATCCAAAACCGAATCCAAAACCAAAACACGGGGGTCAGTGACCATCTCTAATAATTATACACATTAGTGAGAGTCCTAGTGCAGATCTATGGAGTGATATTTGCCCTGAGAGTACCCTCTGCTCTGATAGACACAGATAGTCACAGTCACACAACCATTTCCATATAATCTCTTATACACCACTACAAACACCACAAGACACTAATATATATAATAATACAATTAGGGACCTCATCATCCTTGCACATCTGGAAGACGGGGACTATTCACAGAGAAGCGGGAACACATTGAAGGTGTGAGGATAATTGATTAACATCATCCAAGTATGTCCAGATAATCCTGAAATCCTTTATACTTGTGAAGGAATCTAGACGTGTTTGAGCAAGGTCTGGACTCAGGGCCTGGAGGGGGCATGTAACGGTGTATAGTTGCTTCATGGGAAATGGATTTTGCTAATATAGTGGAAAGAACAGCAAATCTCTGTATCACACGACAGTCACAATGGCTCCTTTTCCCATCCAGGACCCCTCCCGCTCCCCCTGGACTGCAGCAAGACTGAGATTCTAGCAAATACCACACGTCCCTCTGTACTCTGCAACCACTGGGTCCAGGCCCCACACAAATTCCTGATGGGTAATAAGTGACCCAGCCTGTCCAGAGAGTGGGCACAGGGCAGAGGATGGTGGTGGGGAACTGTATTGTGGGCGGTTTATATAACCTGAGTACCAGCTTATTATAATGGCCGTGGTGTCTTCTCATCCATCCTCTGTTCCACCAACCACCCTCCAGGTACTGTCATTGGTGAGGGTCCATCCTGATCCAATCCAGTCATGACCATTTTATCATCACCATTTATTTATATAGCACCACTAATTCCCAGTCTATTGCATCCTTATAGATGAGATACAGCAATAATACTCAAACAGATTGCAGGCTTTATACATTTTCAGGCTGCTGAGATATACATATACTTATGTTAATAAATAAATTACACTGGTGTTGAATCAGATATGACTGATTTGCCCTATTTACCCCTATGCTTGTGGTTTCGAAAAACAGCAATGTCAAAAAATGTCCTGGGCCCTGCATGGAGCACAGCAGGGTAAATATACAGCCCCCCAGAGAGTATTGATGCCCAAGCCCCCTCTGAGAGGCCACAATGCACAAGGCATGAGCTTGCTCTATATCTATATATATATATATATATATATATATATATATTTAAAATGGATTCATCCAGAAACTCTCAACAATGATCAACACATACAACTAACATACACCTAAATTAGTGTCTCTTGAGGCAGATTGGAGCTCAGTAGTGTATGGTGCAAAGAAAGAAAATTTTTGTGTGCTAAAGCACTTGGCAGTCCCGTTCTGGGAGCTTGTGCGGCATGATCATAATGGCGATACATTTAAAATGTCAACATACCCAATGTCGACACATGCAAAAGGTTGATGTTTAAAATGTCGACATTATATGGTTAAATTGATTGTCGACATCATATAGGAAAATGTACAAAATATATGTACATACAGTCATGTCTGCTCATTTGCAGCCATATGTTCTGTTTTGTCCTAATGGCTATGTTTTGTCATGGTATATAATTAGACAAAAATCAAATAATTTTAACCCTGTTATTGTAGAAATGAATGTACTAAATCTTTGCGACTGTTATATGTCACAACCGAAGCAAAAAAAAATTTCACAGCCATCTGACTCTTCTTACAATTCCATGACAGTGCATGTTCTTATTACTGTAAAGTAACCGACAAGCAAAGAATACTTTAACAACATAACTATTGAAAATTCCACTCTCTCTTCTGCCACTAAACGTCTTTCACTTACTTCCTCCTTTAGTCTCTCTCAGTGGACCTCATCTCCCCCACACTGTGATGGACACTCCCTTGACCTTGTCTTCTCCCGCTACTGCTCCATCTCTAGTTTCTCCAACCTTGCCTTCCCCCTCTCCAACCACAACCCCCTTTCCTTCAGCCTCCCCTTACCTCATGCCCTCCACCCTGCACCCAAGTCCACATGTACACAATGACACCTAAATACTCTACTAAGCCAATCTACTTCTCATTTTCCATGAAACAACTAATTTCTCCTATTACTGCATTGTCCTGCCCCAATCAGGCTGTCTCTTTGACAAAACACTCACTTCAGCCATAGATAATGCAGTTCCAGCAACCACATACAGTCTCCAATGATCCAAACCCCAACCATGGCCCAACCATGGCACACCAATCAGACCCGCTACCTGCAAATGTAATCTCGCACTGTAGAGCACCACTGGAGTAAATCTCATTTCTATTCCAATTCCTTAACTATACATTCATCCTTTAATCTTACAGCACTGCTCTTTCAATTGCCAAACAAACATGCTTCAAATCTCTAATATTCACCCAGTGTTCTAACCCACCTTGTTTCTTTGCCATCATAAACTCACTTCTCTGCACCTCCTCCCTCTTCCTCCATTGCAGTCCATGATTTTCCCACCTACTTCAAAGATAAAATCAACACCATTAGACAAGGTATTTCCTCTTGACAAATTGCACACACTCCACTCACTCTACTCACCTTCACCTACACTCCCCAATCCACCCTTAATTCATTCTCTCCAGAAACTGAAGACAAAATCTTTGCACTTATCATCTCACCCTACAATCTGACCCCTTGAGCCTATTCCCTCCCAACTTTTCTGCTCCTTCCCCTCCACAGCATGCCTACCTCTAGCTCACCTCTTCAACCTGTCTGTCTCCACTGGCACATTTCCATCCACCTTTAACCATGCACTCATCTCAACAATTCTAAAGAAACCATCTCTTGATCTAACCTCCCTCTCTGACTACCGCCCGATTTCTCTCCTCCACTTTGCCTCCAAACTACTTGAGCAATTAGTGTACAAACACCTGTCTGGTAATGGCAATATAGCTGTGAACCACTTCACAAGGTTTTCACCTATAGCAGCCCCATCTCCAAGTAGCTAGATGTGTTCCATAGTACTCAGTTGCCCCCAGGTCTTATGCTCGAGTAGTAGTAGCTGTTGATCACACTATTGCAATGAAGTGGACAGAACCCAGAAGGGGGTAGTGAGCAACCTTGATGGTAATAGAATAGTCCAAACAAATAGAGAACCGGACTGACATGCCTTAATGCAAATCCATATAACAAGCCAAGGTCAGGAGTAGGAGAAGACAGCAATACCAATTAACAAGCCAGAGTCAGGACAGGTACAGATAAACGAAGATCTGATTAACAAGCCAATGTCAGGAGTAGGAGAATACAGAAATTCTGTTTAGCAAGCCAGGGTCAGGGCAAGTAGAGATAAATGCAGATCCATTTCTCAAGCCCAAGGTCAAGAGCAGAAGAAGACAGAAATTCCATTTGCACAATCCAGGTCAAACACTAAAAAACAGAATCAGATGAGAATACAAGGCACACTAGAACAATTACCAGAATTGGTGTACAACAGGAAGGAGTTTATAAGGCCAGAGGAACTAGTGATAGTAGCAGAGGTAATTAGCTGCACAAATGCAGCAACTAATTTGGGAGAGACTAGACAGCTGAGGCTGCCCAGCAACTGGCAGAGAGACAGAAAACAATGAAGGACGCTGGTTGCCATTTGCATGGCAAACAGCTAGAGCCGATGAACCGCCAGCTGGTATCTGATGATGCTGACTCTGTCACCAGGCAACCAATTCGGCGTACAGTGGTGAACATTCCATTGAAAATTATATATAAACCGACTGAGATCAGGGACCGCCCGCTGCTACTTGACAGGGCGAGGACTTCAGCTGCTGTCACTATACAACTGATCTAACGTGCTGTGGTAACCACTATATTTCTTAACACTGTCTCCCTTTCTCTCCCACACTCTATTCTCGACTCTCTGCAATCAGGCTTCTGCCTCCAACATTCCACTAAAATTGCTCTCACAAAAGTGATCACTGTTCTACTTACTGCAAAGTCTAAGGGTCATTTCATACTCATTCTCCTGGACTTATCTGCTGATTTTGACACTGGTAATCACCCTCTTCTCCTACACACCCTTCACTCCATTGGCCTTCATGACACAGTTCTTTCCTGGGTCACTTTCTAGCTATCTAACTGCTCCCCTTAGTATTTCTACCTCTGGCACATCCTCCCCTCCACTCCCATTTTCTTATGGGGTGTCACACGGCACTCATTCGGCATCCACAATCGAAGACTAAGACACTCACCTATTCCTTATTAAGCATACCTCAGCTCCTGGCGTTGGATCTGCGCATAAGCAGACCTATAACCTTTCTGTCCTCTGCAGGTTTTCTATTGATTCTTAGTTCTGGCTCTAAACTTGAAAAGGCACTTCCTCCCTTCCCTCTGGGCCTGTTGATCAAGTTACCTGCCTGATTAGGACCTTGACTGCTTCTTGTGTGTCTACTTTGGATTGTGAGTGCCTCTGTTGCTTTGCTGGCTGGATTTATCTTGTTACACCTGTCTCTGCTGTGTTGCTGTTCCATGGGCTATACCACTCAAGCTACACTTGCCTCCATTGCCTTCTGCCTGGATTATCCACACTGCACCTGTCTCCACTGTGTTGCTGTTCCACGGGCTATACCGCTCAAGCTACACCTGTCTCTGCTGTGTTGCTGCTCCACGGGCTATACCGCTCAAGCTACACCTGTCTCCACTGTGTTGCTGCTCCACGGGCTATACCGCTCAAGCTACACCTGTCTCCACTGTGTTGCTGCTCCAAGGGCTATACCGCTCAAGCTACACCTGTCTCCACTGTGTTGCTGCTCCACGGGCTATACCGCTCAAGCTACACCTGTCTCCACTGTGTTGCTGCTCCACGGCTATACCGCTCAAGCTACACCTGTCTCCACTGTGTTGCTGCTCCACGGCTATACCGCTCAAGCTACACCTGTCTCCACTGTGTTGCTGCTCCACGGGCTATATTGCTCAAGCTGCACCAGTCCCCATTATCGTGCTGCCTGGATCGTCTACACTGCACCTGTCTCTGTGATATATCTGTACTACGGGCTATACCTCTAAAGCTGCGCTTGTCCTTATCTACATTGTTGTCTGGACTGTTCATGCTGCATTTGTCTCTACTGTGTTGTTGTATTGAGAGTTTTTCCACTCAGGCTGCACTTGTCGTTGTTACCCTGCTGGCTGGACTGTTCTAACTGCACCTCTCTTACTGTGCTGCCATACTGTGGTCCCAAATACCTAAGCTGCACTTGTCGCTGTCACTCTGCTTTCTGGACTGTTCATGCTACAACTGCTCTCATTGTGCTATTATATTACAGGCTGTATTGCTAAGCTGTATTTGCTCCTGTTACTCTGCTAGTGGAACTGTTCATGCTGCAATTACTCTCCTTGTGTCATAATACTACAGACTGTACTGTTCAAGCTTCTAGTCACCATTAAACCGCTACTTCAATTGTTCATCCTGCATCTGTCTTCACTCAGCTACTTGGTTGTAGAGCTTACATTCCATTCACCTCCAGTGTGTCTGCATACATCTTAACACCTACTCCCCTGGGATCTCGCCTGACACTCCTAGTGGGGACCGCGACCTGCGGACGGACGCCGCTAAGCCTAAATCACCTTGCGGTGATCACTGGTGAATACCATCCGTCCGTTAGACTCCGCTCCCTGCTGGGAGTAGCGCCAAGTTGGGCAGGTCCAAGAATCCAGTGTACCAAACCGTGACATGGGGTCCTACAAGACTCTGTTCTTGGCCGTTTAGTTTTTCATTGTACACTTCTTCTCTTGAGGCACTAATTTTCTCATTCGACCTCCAGTACCACCTCTACACTGATGACAACCAATCTGGAATGAGTTTATTATTAGTGACAATTAAGCATAATCTGTGAACAGAGATATTTTGTTTTCGGAAGCCGATGCTGATGTAACTGATATTTACGGGTTTGCGTGGATCCTGCTGGCTGGGGGTGCGATGATCAGAGCAAAAAGCAAGGGGTAGAGGGGGTACCTTTGCCTAGTACCCTTTAGCCAGGGAGAAAGCATTTGAGGTCAGGCCATTGGTGAGAACTGAGGCAGAAAGATTGCAATAAAAAGCACCAACAGCCTTCAGGAATCTGCCTGTGAAACCGAATCCCTGGAGGATGAGAGCCATATAGAACCAGGAGACTCTGTCACAAGCATTCTCCGCATCCACGGCAAGCATAGGAGATGAGACCTGAACCTTGTTTATAAGATGGATTGCGTCAATAATATGTCTATCTTTATTGAGTACTTGCCTTGATGGGAGAAAGATCACCTGATCAGAGTGAATCAAGCTGGGGAGGAGTGGGTTCAGTTTATTTGCCTGAATCTTCGCAAAGAGTTCAATAAAGATAAAGGGTAATAGAACAAACAGAGGGGTCTTTACCCAGTGTAAGGAGTACTATAATGGTAGCTTTGGTGGTATCCAGGTGGAAGTACTCACCATCCAGGATTCTGTTAAACAGGAAGCGAAGGTGTGGAATCATTCAGTGTGCAAACAATATATAATAGGACATTGGATAGCCATGGAGACGTGGGGCTTTAGTTAATTTCTGGGAATTAATGGCCTCCTCTATTTCCTCATCAGTGATGTTGTTCCTCAACCTTGTAGTGTGAGGAGATTTTATTATTATTATTATTATCTTTGACTTATAAGGCACCACAAAGGGTCCGCAGCGCCGTACATTACATATACAGAAAACAGAACCAAGATACAACATGATACACAAATATATACAAACACAGGTGACAGGGTAAAGCAAATCAGATTATATCTGACAGATAGAGAAAGGGATAGTAGAAATCAGCAAGAAGAAGGCCGAAGATTAATAAAACATGGAAAACAGGGCTAGCGAAGCCTGCCAAGAGGTACAGAGGGTGAAGGAACTGTAGAAGGAGCACACAAGGAAAGAGGGCCCTGCTCATGAGAGCTAACAACCTAGAGGGAGGGGGAGACACATAAATGGGGGTACTAACTAGGGGAGAGAGCCAGGACAAGAAAGTTAGGAGGACTGATAGACTTGAATAAAGAAATGAGTCTTAAAGGGCACGCTTGAAGCCTTTGAGAGTAGATGCTAACCTGATGGAACGTGGAAGATCGTTCCACAGCAGGGGAGTAGCCCGGGCAAAGTCCTGAAGACGAGAGTGAGAGGAGGTGATCAGTGAAGTAGTGAGACGGCGGTCAGAGGCAGAGCGGAGGGAGCGGGTTGGAGTGTAGGTAGAGATGAGATTGGAGATGTAGAGAGGGGAAGATTGACTAAGAGCTTTAAAGGTGAGGGTGAGGAGTTAATTAATTCTGTAGGGTATGGGGAGCCAATGTAGTGACTGTTGGAGAGAGACCGCAGAGATAGAGCGGGCGGGAGAGAAAAATGAGGCGGGCAGCAGCATTGAGGATAGACTTAAGAGGGTCAAGGTGAGAAACAGGTAGGCCAGAGAGAAGAAGGTTACAGTAGTCAAGGCGAGAGATAATAAGCGAGTGAACAAGGGTTTTCGTGGCTTCCGTAGTGAGAAAGGGACGTATCTTATGGCTTTATGATGGCTTTATGTATATGCGGCTTCTGAGATAGGAGTGAGTCTACTGGATTCTGCCAATCCAAGTTGGAGAAGTTCCTGACTATGCTGCTGATATAATGAAGTGCCTGAAAGTAGGCAAAGGTAAAGACACTAAGAGAAGGAAACTTTTCTATTGCTTGAATATTTGTAAGGGGACATTTACTTGGAATGTTCAACAAGCAGCCGATGTTTGTGATTCCATTTTTTTTTCCACCAAGTCTTGAAGGAGTAGGAGGTTAAACCAGTTCCCTCGTCCTAGCCAGCAAAGGAACCATTTTAGTGGAGAATTCCAGTGCGCCAGTCACCAGCACAGTCCGGAGCCAAAAACAGACGACCTAAGAAAACATGACAATGTAAACAAGTAAAATGTATTGTAAATGCAATGTCTCGGAACTACAAACATTTTCATTTTTCCAATCAAATATACATTTACCACGAAGTAAATAGCGCACAATACAGGTGCAGCAACAGAAAAATAGACACAGTAACAGAAGCAGTAGTTGCGTGACTTTGTGAAATAGTATTGACACTCATAGTATTGACATGAGTGCGGGGGAATCGGCAACAGATTGTAAGTGATTAATGAATACTCTACAAGTGAATCACCTAGAATCTATGACAATGTATGAAATGATCAGGAATCAGGAGGATGAGCAGATGACAACAATGAAGGACGAGCATGCAGAAAGTGCGCTTTGGCCCTAGCCGGGTCTGTAAAGATCAGTGTTCAGCCATTATCTACAACTCTATACTTTGTTGTGTTTAAGAGGACAAATCTCCAATTTCTACAAGGTGTCGGTGGACTGTTGAGAATTCCTTTCTCTTTTTGGGCAACAGAGGCAGAAAAATTCTGAAATATTAAAATTCCCCTGTCGTCGACTAACAATTGAGGTGATATCTTGTAGGCCGCCAGTATTCTTCCTTTTTTCCCTGAAATCTAGGAATCTGGCAATGGCCTGGCGAGGGCAGTTGGTATCCTGTCTTTCAGGCCTCAACATGTGTGCTCTTTCGATTTGTATATGGTCAGTATACGAGGGGATGCCCAATGCCTTTGGTAAGGTGAGGCAGGTCGAGAGATGTTGGCCTGTGATTGATTCCGGCATTCCTATCAATCTTATAATTGGAGTGGATGAGCTGAGTCTTCCAGATTGTTTGCACGTTGTTCCAAGCCAGAAATTCTGGAGGTCTTAGAATCAATCTTGGCACGTGCTGAATGTTAGGAGATCTTCAATTTTTTTATCAATCTGAGGCATGATCAGATTTGAGATCGCCTTAGACACCTCAGTAATTGAGTTGGGGGCTAGCACCACAACTTGTTATTCCTGGTTGGACGTGTGAAGGTCCGAATCATCATCAACTGGCGGCTGTCAGCATGATAAAAATGTATTGGTGGGTTGTTTAGCTTGCCCCATTTTCAATGGTGTTGGGTGTGCTGTGGACTTTGAGGAGTAGGGCTGGTCGAGAAATTTGTCCATAACACTCTTGTCTTGTTAAAAATTAGGATTCACTGTCACCCAGTAAAACAGAATATAGCATGTCACATGTAAGCTATGTTCTGAGTAGAAAGATCTGAAAATTATTCCTGACTAGAGAGAACGATAACTATATATCTACCAAAAACAGTTCTCTATTGGCATATGTTATTAACACATATCTGTTTACAAAAATTAAGATACCAAATACAATTTTGCAGGGTCAAAAATAGGTATTGGGAAAATCTAGACAAAGTCACCCTCCAATAGGAGAGTAATCATTGGCGCTAACGATAAAATTGACCTTATCAAAAACTATTGCAATTGATGTGGGAAAACAGTATCGGGACACAGTACCAATGCAAAACTAATACCAATACATTACTATTAGTAATATACATACCCTTAGTGGTTAGGAATGGTGAAACGGGTCCGCTAAAACAGGAATTGGCAGTAGGCAGACCTTACCAATATCACTGAATGGTGAAACCATCTAATATATAAATGCTTAGTGGCGTCTGTCTGTGTGTGTGTGGAAAAAAAAAACAAGTTGCAGCGCCACCTGCTGGGCAGAGTTATACACTGACCTACTAAATTCTTAGTGTGTGTGGGAAAAAAAATTCAAAAAGGGCTGAAATTTGGTAGGGCTCAAACTCATTTTCGTGAGGTAATTTTACCTCATGAACACACATGTGTAGAGGCGTGCGTTAGTGTGTGTGTGTGTGTGTGTGTGTGTGTGTGTGTGTGAAAAAAACTATTTTCTCAGAAAGGGCTCATCCAATTGACCTGAAATTTGGTATACTGACATTATTTGACAAAAAAATTAGAATAGTCAAGTCAGTTAACTTCCATCATCCCCCCTTCCCCCCGTGGGAGGGGTAGTAAAGGCTAAATTTACAAGTTGAGGGGTCAAACTCATTTTCGTGAGGTAATTTTACCTCATGAACACACATTAAAAAGGCCGCTTGCGTCGGGAAGTAACGCTCTTCCCCTGAGGAGGCCTGGGCTAGGCCCAAATGCATGACAAGAACCTTTTAAGACCTTAAGTAGCTTAATTTGACTAGAATGCATGAGTATCATGCACGGGTTAACTTGTAAAACCTATATCAGCGTAGGTAAAGAAAAAATATAAAGCCACTAGAGGGCAGCAAAGTTACACAGTATATGATTAATATGTTACACTGACATAGTGAATTTCAGTGGAGCGAACAAAACAATTTGAGCAGTGTATAGAGGGTGCTGGTTTTTACAGGTGCAAATTTTCACAGAGGAGCCAAAATGAAGCTACGCCCAAGAAGTAGTAACACAGGCTACTAGGCACGTAAAGGTAATTCCTGCATTATATCTTGTAGCCATTAACAGGAGCAAGATAAACTCAGCCAGTAGTCATGCACAAGGGAGCCACCAAGCTGTTATTCCAATTGGTAAGGGATATGGACTGCTGAGCAAAAATGACTACTGATGCTGGCCTTGAAGAACCCGCAAACAGAACCAGGCAATATGTACACAAGTCAAGAGAAAGTGTTTACTAAATATCCAGTTTGTGAAGAAAATGTACTAAACTGGCTGATCCCAAAGTGAAATCGCTTAAACACACATGGCCTGATTCATCAGAGCACGCATTCTGAGCGCAACCCGCTCTCAGTATTATACGCCCGTATCTAGGGATTGTGCACTCCCCAATTTACTAAGGAATGAAGCTAGATGAATTTAGTCGCAAGCTGTTTAAAATTGACGTTCAACTGTGGAAGTGTGCCGATTACGGGTACACGGCTCACGTACGTTAGAGTACACTATTCATTTGTATTGCTTGCTTGTTATAAATAGGATGATTGAGCTTACTTTGCAGGGGAGCTCTTAGGAAAGTTAGTGCATTTAAACTGAGGAGCTCTGTATATCGCCGATTGGCTTATCAGAAATCTGGATAGTTCAGTAAGATTTAAAGACACAGCTCCGTGTGCACTGAGATGTTAATAACCACCATAGATTGGAGAGAATATTCGACGATTCAATAAAGCACCACAGCTCTGTGTGCTCTGATATTATGATGACCTTCACACGTTATAGAAAATACTCAGCAGTGTTGATGATCCTCCTCTACTCAATGTAGGACGGCTCCTGATGGCTCTCACTGTATCTAGATCAGTGGTCTGTATGTATACGATCACCGGATGACTGCGATACCACAGATGAATATCAAGTAATTCAAAGGTGCTCTGCACTGGGATCAGATCAACCCAATGTTAGACAAAATATAAAGAGTCTAACACGTTTCATCGTCTTAGGGTGATTTCATCACAGACAACAGTGTGTTCATCATCATCATCATCATCTTTATCTATTTATTTATATAGCGCCACTGATTCCGCAGCACTGTACAGAGAACTCACTCATATCAGTCACTGCTCCATTGGAGCTTACAATCTAAATCCCCTAACATACAGATCAAGAGAGATTAAGGGCAATTTAATACCAGCTAATAAACCTCCCAGTATGTTTTTGGAGTGTGGGAGGAATCCGGAGCACCCGGAGGAAACCCACGCAAACAAAGATAAGATCATGGTCGGGAATCGAACTCAGGATCCCAGTGCTGTGAGGCAGAAGTGCTAACCACTGAGCCACCATGTTGTGTTGAAAACACACTGTTGCAATTTTATCTTTTTATCTTATAGACTATTTTAGCGGATTACAGACCCCTAAAACTAGTGATTTCTTTTGAATGACAGCCTATCAAGCGCCAGAAGGGATTTATATTTTGTATATTGCAGTAATAAGGTTAGACTTATTTTTTTAAAGACTGAAATTCCCTTTATATAGCCAAACTCTTTCCTTGTTCGGTTCTTCTCAACCAATAGTGTGCCAGTCATTAACAGTTAAACTTTTGCCGATTGGCTGGTACAACTGGCATCACTCAGGAGACTTGACTTCCATAGTATTTAAGAACTGTCATTTTATCTATCGGTTTGCCTTGAGAAAGCACATCCAAGCGAAATGCGTGTCAACGTTTTTGCTGGCTGCACTTCAGTCTCTAATACTTAATAAGAGTTTGTCTTTGCTCTAGATCAATAGCTCCTTTAAGCCCAAAGTAAGCATGGAGCAATTAGGAAACAGTATGCAATTCCCTCCCTATACATAACTATGGATATTTTATTGCAACAGTTGAATACTAATCTCCAGTGGAAACAGGAATATTTAGAAGGCAGAGAGTAAGTCTCTGTTAGTTATAGTGAGGGACACACTGCTACTAAGTTATGGAAGCTCCCAGTGACGAGATAGCACTGTAAGAACGGCAGCTGCATATCATTGTACATCTATACATGCCAGGCTATCTCATCCTCAACCTAGCGCTATAATAATATGCTTATAATAAGTTCAGTGGATAAAAGGAAAACCATAACTAGTAATTCACTGTTAAGCAGTAATTGGTGGGGCATATTACATTTATAGGAGTGATTGCTATTATATAGTTAAGAAGAACCTAACAAGGAAAGAGTTTGGCTATATAACGTAATTTCAGTGCTTAAAAATATAGGCCTAATCTTTATTACTGCGCCTGAATATCTTGAGTACTAAATCCTCAATTATTACAGGAGACAGTTGAAGGGCATCCAATAATTTTAAAACACACATTTTGAGTGATACACAAGTACCTTTATTTCTCTTTTATATTTTATAGTTTTTGTATTTTAATTTTAATAGAATTGATAAACTGTTACATTTTAGACTGAATAAGATGTTTTATATAAAACAATATTCACAAAAGTGAACAAAAGGGAGTTCTTTGTGCACCATCTTTCAAACAAACTTCTGGTCTCTCTTTCTATTAAGGTTGTTAAGTTTATGGTTGCACCCCATGGGCAATTAATAAGAAATTTCTCAGAAATTTTGAACTGAGGGTACTATAACTCCCAATAATTGGTGCAATAGAAAAACCCCTATTCTCCTTTGCTTGATCAACCGTATCCTGGCAGTTATTATTATCACTATCCAGCCCACTCTACTCTACAAGGTCTGCGTCTCTCATCCACCTTCATTACATCCTCCCATTCCCGGTTACAGGATATTTTTCGGGCTGCTCCCACTCTATGAAATTCTCTCCCTCGCACAATAAGACTCTCCTCTGGTCTACAAGCTTTCAAGCATTCTCTGAAAACCCACCTCTTCAGTCAAGTTTATAATGTTCTTCAACCAACCTCTTAACCTTACCACATTACCCTATTACCACCCGTTATACAACTATCCCTTGACCAACATTCTTGTGTGGCAGGATCATTTAGCTTATGAGTCACTTTTACCTTTGCAATCTGGCTGGGCCGAATGCAAATGTAGACTTAACCTCATGTGTCAAGCTCCCATTGTCCCATTGATTGTAAGCTTGCGAGCAGGGTCTTCTCACCTCTTTGTCTGTTTTACCCAGTTTGTTTATTAATTTACTATGTAAAGTGCTACGGAATATGTTGGCGCTATATAAATAAATGATGATGATGATGATGATTCCCCCCAGCCCAGTCTGCATACCCTTCATTACTCTCTGACTACACCCCAACCCCCTCTGGCTAAGCCTCAGCCCCCTCTGGCTATGCCCCAGCCCCCTCTGCATAACTCCCAACATTTTACCCTCCAGCCCCCTCTACCCACCCTCCATCTCCCTCGACACACCCTCCAGCCATGTGCTGCCAAGCCTCCATCACCCAATGATCTATGTTTCTTCTACACAGTCTTCCACATCACGGGTAACTAGAAGCCAGGTCCAAAAGCCAAAGACCACACAGCCACGGGCCAAGAGGCGAAGAAAATTACTGTAATTTTCTAAAAAAAATTTTTATGGATGATGTGTTGTTTGTGATCTTTGTCTGTTATTATTTATAATACGATTAATAGAAATAGGAGGGTAAAGGTCAAATGGAAGGTCAAATGATATAGATCATCATTTCACTGGATGCATCCTAATTATGTCCATTTAAAACTAAGAACAAAAGGATAATTTAAATCACCTAACAATTCCTGCATAATTGAGCAGATGATCAGTGGTTTCAGAGAGGCCGATAGTTAGGCAGAGCGCTCACATCTCTTCGGAGGTCCCGATAATCATTTGTTAGTGACCAGAATGATCTATATCATTTGACCTGCCATCAGAAACTCAGTAATATGAGGTCTAGACTAATCCTCTCTTATAATCCAGTTTATTTGAATATCATCGGAACAGTGTTACCATATAATCTGGTTACATTTACGATACTTTTTGCATGTTATTGAAGAAATGTAGTATGAAGAAACATAGTAGGCTATATACAATACTACAGGCAGCGCGGAGTAGATGCACAACTCTGGCCTTTTCTGTTAATCTGCATATTATTATTATTATTATTATTATTATTATTATTAATTTTTATTTATAGGGCGCCACAAAGTATCCGTAGCGCCGTACAAGGACAAACAATGGCACAGTACAAGGTGAAACAGCACAGTACAAGTAACAGTAAGCACTATAACTCTGGGGGCTCAGGCACAGCATGAAAGAGAGGAAGGGAGGGGAAAAGTGAGTATAGGCAGGTAACTATGGCCCAAGAGGGTGGGCATGGATGACAGGTTGAGAGTCACTGAGGGGAGCGGAGAGAAGCGAGAAGAGACAGAGGGCAGAGGGACTGAGAGGAGGTGAGCTGAGTAGCTGGAGAGCGCAGTTAAAAGTGATGGAAACAGAAGGTAGGAGAGCCCTGCTCAAAGGAGCGAACAATCTAAAGGGAGGGGAAGACAGACAGACACATGGATGAGACGGAGAGACGGGAGAAACGGAGACGGAGTCGAGGAAGGGGGAGAAGGGAAGAAGGGATGAGAAAGAGAGGTAGCCGACCGGTGGGAGTTTAGGCATGAGACTGCATGAGACTGCATATAATTATAATATAATAATATAATATAATAATATAATATTATTTATTTACGATCCAAGACGTGGATCAGGGTGATTATACAACACATAATTCAGGGATATACATTGAAGAACGATTTTTAAAAATAACTATCAGGGAAACCATGAGATAGTCCATTCATTTGAAATTCAATAATCCCTTAAGACTATGTGATCACGTTCTTATAACAAATAGAGACTATTGGGTGCATCTAGTTTTTTTAAATAGGTCACTTTTGTCACTTTATCTTTTACACTTGTTTGTTATATTTCGCTAGAAGGTTAAATTTTATAATTTGAGACAACTTTCTATTATATCTTACCGATCATCAAATATGGAGTGAGCACTGCATCATTTTCAAAAACCTTCTTGTTCTCCTTTCTAACTAATATTATTTATAATACACAAGTTTGATTATGCACACACAGAGCAATGATGTCCTCAGGACATACATCAGTGCACCACCAGACTGGTCGAGTCACCCAAATAAGACCTTTATAAAGCCAAACGCCCTCTCCACATACTAATCTGGTGGCCGTATGCACCGAGTTGAATGCAACTTCCTATTCTGTGTGTTAGTTCAAAATAGGAGTGAGGAGCCAAGGGAAAGTAAAGCAATAAAGGATTAGCTATGCTCATTGGTGAACTAGGTTGCATTCTAGGCGGAGGTACATTTAAATTGTGGGGACAGATTTATAGTTGGGGTAGGGCATGTGATAAATACATTTTAAATTTCAGCGTAAAAATAAAGCTATCAAGTATTTGTGTGTGTCAGGATGAGAGCATAAATCTGATATGATTAAATAGAATATTAAAGGCCAGGGCACAAATAAAATATTGCATTGATACATAAATGAACCTGATTGTCAAATGTTTGACCAAATGTTTTTAAAAAGGAAACAATTAGCCCAATAGGAGTTAATTAGGTTTAGCAAACCCTTTTATGAGGAGACCTGCTTAACATATGCAGATCACAGACATATATTGTTTTTGATCATGTATTTCACTTCCTAATTGACTTCCTTTCAGTAGGTAGTGTAAACACAAAGTACCACTAAATGTAAATGAGAGAGCCAGATGCCTAGGTGACACCCAGGGGACATTTCCACCCCCTTGGCAGGGCAGGAAACTGTTATCACAGGTTACAATAGTGAGACCAGACTCTGGGGATATGCAAAATCTTCCAAACTTCTACGGACCAGAATGAGATCCTTGGCCACTAGCACAGAGCAGAAATGTAAACTCCAACAAAATTGGCTGGCCTAATGTGGAGGATGGTAGAGGATAGTAGGTCCAACCAAGGAGCAAGATTAAAAGGTGGCCTTACTAGATGCCCTGCCAACCGAAAGTCCTGTTCTTTGATTTTTTTTTAATAACAAACTTTATGGCGTGGCGAATGGTCAGGCAGCAAATGAAGGGAAGAAGACTTCCATTGACTACAGTTATCTTCATTCATACGATCAAGCCTATGGCTTGGAGTTTGAATATGACCCCACATGCAAGTTTCAGGAGTCCCATGTTCTCACAAACAAAATTAAGAATTATATTGGAGTTACAAAACTGGACCCAAGAATCTAGAAAAATTATTGCAGTCTTGAGTATGATACCCCTTGCCACACTGGCCAAAGTCAACTGAACCAGAAAGCGAGTGGTCATGAAGTTGTGGTAGCGCAGGGGTTTGCAGATGGCCATGTATCTGTCCAGAGCCATTAACAGGACTGAAGAAAAAGTGTTAAGGTTCCATCTCTTAAATTCAAGTGTATAAAAGTCAAAATGACCACAATGTAACACTGGCACATGCAGTGCATAAATTGAGGCCTAGATGTGTGTTATTCAAACATGCATGTACCTTTACATCTGTCTTTTTCTGCATTTACATTTGGACAAAAGGAATTTTCAAAAACATATGGATTTCATACATAAAGTGGATGGCAAGTTTCTACCTGCATATTTTGTTGTGGTATTTTCTTAATAGATTTTTATTTCTTTTATTATTACAGAACAAAAAGAGGAAGGGAATGAAGAAGTTTTGCAACCAGTGATTGCCAGGTGTAAGAAAAACATGGGTGAAGAAATGTGTACAGAGCAATTAGCCTTACTTGGATTACAGCTATGGTCAGTATAGGTATGGAGGTGTTTGGTAACAAGTTGCTAGTGGTTTAGGGCTTGATTCATTAAGGATCTTAACTTAAGAAATTTCTTATTTCAGTCTCCTGGACAAAACCATGGTACAATGCAGGGGGTGCAAATTAGTATTCTGTTTTGCACATAAGTTAAATACTGACTGTTTTTTCATGTAGCACACAAATATCAACTTTAAATTTCAGTGTACAAATAAGCTATCAAGTATTTGTGTAATATATATAAAAAAACAGTCAGTGTTTAACTTATGTGCAAAACAGAATACTGCAATGTAACATGGTTTTGTCCAGGAGACTGAAATAAGAAGTTTCTCAAGTTAAGATCCTTAATGAATCAGGCCCTTAGTTTTGAAATAAACAATATTTTCAAAATTGATTCTTAAAATAAAATATTACATGTAATCGTCTAGAATTTTAAGTCACTTTATTTAAGGAGTTTTTGAAGTTTTATAAACATCAGACATGACAGTGAATACAGTGGACATGAATGATACAATATACATAAAATCTACGACATGGATAAATATCACAAGTAAATGGCAAGAAGGAGAATAACAATATAATGTCACAAAACACAGAGAGAAGCATGTGTGCGGCATTAAGGGTGAGAATTCACTGCCAGAAGAAATGAGTAAGGGGTAAATATCATGGAGGAGCGTGCCGGGATGGGGTTGGGGGCAGGGGAATGAGGGTGGATGGAGGTGACAGAATTCACAATGTACCAGGCAATGGAGTCTTGTAGTAGGAGTACTAACCATCCCATATCGTGTAGAAAGAAGCCACTTCAGTTTTCTGGAGAATGGTAATAAATTCCATATGAGACACAAACCAAACACAGTTAATAGCCTCTCGGCATGAACGGGGGCCTCTTATTTTTCCAGTTTTGGGCTATCTGGAATTTTGCCTCGCTACATGTAATATCTCCATATTTTAAGTATGCATTTGAATAACTTTTGAATGAAAATATAAAACTGAACGCAAAATATTATTTCTACAGATAAGAGAAAAATCTGTCATCATGGCAAAAAATGGGTTTCATTACAAAAAAGATGTGTTTATCATTTACAACTATGATTGAAATTTCATGCCACATTTTACTTGATCAAATATATTTTAATAATGCTGTTAATTTATTTTGCATGGTGTTTTGCCTTCTTTTCAGATATTGGACGTTGTTGCTTTTTAAAATACTCACAACTTTTTTCTCTTCCTACTTAGTCATAAAGAAGATTTCAAACTACATGGATTTATTGTTTATTTCCATGCATTGTACATTTCATAAATTGTTATATTTTCAACTATAGCCTCATGATAATTTTTCCAATGGACAATGACATGTGTGTGTTGAATAGTTATATGTATAAGTGTATGATTTAATATCACACATTTGGTGATTTTTATTAATATTGATAATAAATAGCTTACAACACTTGTAATATAAATAAAAACATTTCACAGAAATCAATTTAATATAAAAAGATTTTAAAATGCTAAAAGATTACAGAATGCAAAAATACAAAAATATACATTATTGTACAAAATTAGTAAAAAAAAAGAAAGACAGGATTAAAAATTCACTTAATTTATATTCTAAACTATACAGCAAATAAATTATTATAATACAAATATAAAAAGGTTTAGGTTTTAACGTGCAAATCTATTTTTTATTATTAAAATACAGTAAAGAGGCTGTGATTTATAATACAGATTAATTCTAATGAATGTAACAGGTACATATAAACTAAATAGATCATATAATTTTATAGATTGGACTTTAGCCTTTCTAATTAAAGATATTTTATATACACCTATGGTAGTTATGGCAGTTAACATATCAAAATATTTCGATTTACAGAGTCGACACTTGTACAAATTTCAGACATTTTGTCCATGTCGACATTTTGGATGTTGACATTTTGATTTGTAGACATATTGCTTGTCGATAGGGATGTGCACCGGCCACTTTTGGTGTCTCGTGTTTTGTGTTTTGGATTCGGATTTGCTTGAGGTTTTGGGTTCGGATTTGTTTCGCAAAACACCTGACGAAAGGTTTTGGTTCGGATTTAAGGTTTTGGATTCGGATTTATTTTGAAAAAAAACATAAAAAGTGTTAAAAACAAGTTTTTTGGTTTATTTTCACTCCTACGCTATTATTAACCTCAATAACATTCAATAACAATCATTTCCACTAATTCCCAGTCTATTCTACAGAATCAGTGAACTTTGTAATATTGCAGTACCAATGGACTTATACTGCAGGATTGTTTTTGGATATTTTTTTTTAATTTCTTTTTTTTATAATTTTTTTAAAATTTTTCGTGCTGTGCTGTGCTGTGCTGTGCTGTGCTGTGCATTGTTATTTCCCCAGCGCAGCACGAGATATAGCAGGACAGAGGACCACCTAACACACTCTCCCTCTACCCTGATCAATGCCTGAGTGAAGATGGCGGCGACTAGCGGGGAATTTATAGGATCCGAGTATCGCGAGATCCGACAGCGGGATTATGACTCAAAGCCTCGGTTTCAGTTTTGCAATTGGCGGGAATACCCGGATCTGTCTCGGATCCGGCTCGGATCGGCAAGGTTCGGGTGGGCTCGGATTTCAGATATCCGAGCCCGCTCATCTCTACTTGTCGACATATTTTATTTCTAAATATTATATTATAGAAGTTTTAGTTGTCTGCGACCTCCTATTAATAATATTCTATTGCACCTGCCTGTTACTTTGGGCAATCTATATGACTCATTTCTTTAGACCCAAATGTTCTTTCTAAGCTCACCCTGATCTCCTTCACCCTTACACCGTATATAATCGGGTTGATGGTGGCTGGAAGCAGGAAGAATATGGCGCTGATCAAATTCTGAACATCTACTGAGACAGATGTCTCCAGCCTATATATGAGGGCAGATAAAACACCACTTGCATAAATAACTAGGGCCACTATAATGTGGGAGCTACAAGTGTTCAGGGCTTTGTTCCTTGATATTTTGATAACAAACATTACGGTATGGAGAATGGTCAGGTAGGAAATGAAGAGAAGGCTTCCATCGACTGCGGTTATCATCATACGTACGATCAGGCCTATGGCTTGGATTTTGGATATGTCCCCACATGCAAGTTTCAGGAGTCCCATGTTCTCACAAACAAAATGAAGAATTATATTGGAGTTACAATATTGGATCTGAGAATCTAGAAAAACGATTGGAGTCATGAGTATGACACTTCTTGCCAAACTGGCCAAAGTCAACTGGACCAGAAAGCGCGTGGTCATGATGTCGTGGTAGTGCAGGGGTTTGCAGATCGCCACATATCTGTCCAGTGCCATTAACAGGACAACTGTCGACTCAAACGTTACAATCACATAAATGAACCACATCTGCACCAGGCAGCCAGCCAGAGAAATCTGGTTTAGGTCAAAGGACAAACCCAAGAGAAATTTTGGCATGAACGTGGTTGTACAGGAGAGATTGACCACAAATAGGAGACCGATAAGCAAGTACATGGGTGACTGGAGACTTTTCTCTACAACAATCCTGTAGGTGAGGAGACAATTGATGAGCAGTATCATGGTATAGATGATTAGGAATGGGATGAGTAGGAGGCGTCGGTAGACGGTGATGCTGGGAAACCCCATGAGCAAGAAGTCTCTATGAGATAGAGTCACGTTGGTACTTGCAATGAAAAGATCCATGTAAAGTATTGTGGCACCTTGAAGGAAAACAAGAATAACATTTATTGTGGAAAATATCTCAAAAGCCAAAGCTGTCCACATGCCGACACCACAAAATGGTCTTTCTTTCCTTTTATCTGTGTAGCAGATTTAGGACTAAAGACCTAACAAGATGTATTAGTGGATTATTGTGTTTCTTAGTCATCATCATCATCAACATTTATTTATATAGCGCCAGCAAATTCCGTAGCGCTTTACAATTGGAAACAAGCATTAATAAGACAATACTGGGTAATACATACAGACAGAGAGGTAAGAGAACCCTGCTCGCAAGCTTACAATCTATAGGACAATGGGAGTTTGAAACACAAGGGCATGTGCTACATCATATTGCACAATGGACCAGCTAGAATGCAAAAGTAAAAGTATTGAGTGGACTTTTTGTGTGGCAATGTTGGACAGAGGGTTGTTGTCTTGCGTTAGCTGTGTAGAGGGTGGTAAAAGGGTAACCTAGGGAGATTAAGATGGTAGTTGAGGAATATCATAAGTTTGTCTGAAGAGGTGGGTTTTCAGAGAACGCTTGAAGGTTTGAAGACTAGAGGAAAGTCTTACTGTGCGAGGGAGGGAATTCCACAAAGTGGGTGTGGCCCGAAAAAAGTCCTGTAACCGAGAATGGGAGGATGTGATGAGAGTGGAAGAGAGACATAGATCTTGTGCAGAACAGAGGTGTCGAGTTGGGAGATATTTCGAGACCAGTGAGGAAATGTATGTCGGTGCAATTTTGTTGACGGCCTTGTATGTTAGTAGAAGAATTTTATATTGGATTCGTTGAAATACAGGCAGCCAATGTAGAGACTGACAGAGTGGCTCAGTAGAGGAAGAATGGCTTGCAAGGAAAATCAATCTAGCGGCTGCGTGCATAATAGATTGTAGGGGTTCAAGTCTGACTTTAGGAAGACCGGTAAGTAGGGAATTGCAATAGTCGATGCGGGAGATGATAAGTGCATGAATTAAGGTTTATACAGTGTCTTGTGTGATATATGTGCGTATTATGGAAATGTTCTTTAGATGTATGTAACATGATTTAGATATAGAGTTGATGTGGGGAATAAACAATAGTTGTGAGTCAAGGATCACACCTAGGCATGAACCATGAATACAAACTACACTGTTCAGGATTTCCCTGGAGCTCTTTTTCATTGTAAAAGTATTGCTTCAAGACTCCTTTACAGACTGCTAAAGCTCCACCCACATCTTCAGCAGAAGAATCTGATATAGGTGAGGAACCAGATTCTGTAGGAGTCACTGTGTCACTGGCCCTGCCCCCATCCACTAATCAACCAATCCATACAGAGTATTTCTGTACGGCAAGTATGCAAAAATGTCACTCATATTCTTTCTGCTTAGAGAAGCTCCTCATCAGCCTGCTACAGAGAGTAGAACAGCACGATGGACAGATTGTGATATGTTTAAACACTCCACTTATTGCACATATTTTATTCAGTAATACACAACCTTACATACATATTTATGTCAAATAGTGACTCCAATTCAATACTGACTGAAAATTAGACTACTAACATCAAAACAAGGTTAGGAAATGAACAAGATTGGAAATGATTGGAAGTGGAATCTCAAATAGAAGAAAGATGACTATTTATTTTCTGGTGACAGGATGAGCATGTCACAGTTAGTGTATTTAATTAGGAAAAAGTTCATGAGTGTTGAGTAGAGTAATGAAGGGGTAATGTGGACAGAGGTGTATGTTGCAGGAAGGGTGGAGGATCATATAGTCCTAAAGATAATGCCATGAAAGGAGAGTAAGAAAAGTAATTTGTTAAACATTGGGATTTAAGAATAAAGTGCGAGAAAATGAGGGAAATAAAAAAGAAATACCTAGTTGCAATGTCCTCTGCAGTTAGAGAAGAATTGCAGAGTCAGGTTGGAGCAAATGCAACTTATTTCTGGATGTCTTCAGATGTTGTTCAATGCTTGTTCAATTGTATTTTCTACCCACTGAGTGCAGAATCTGTCCCCCTAGACTGAATGCTAAGATATAGTGAGCCTGAAATCAGAACAAATTGCATCTGTTGAGTGCTCTGGTTTCCTCCCACACTGCAAAAACATATTAGTAGGTTAATTGGCTGCTATCAAAATTGACCCTAGTCTGTCCCTGTCTGTCTGTCTGTCTGTCTGTGTGTGTGTGTGTGTATTAGGGAATTTAGACTGCGAGCTCCAATGGGGCAGGGACTGATGTGAGTGAGTTCTCTGTACAGCGCTGCGGAATCAGTGGCGCTATATAAATAAATGGTGATGATGATGATGATGATCTGTTGTAATTGGTCAGCTGATCAGAGAAGGGGGATGGGGACTATTGGGCTTATACAGGCTAGATGAGACCAGGCCAGAGTCATAAGAAATGGTTCAGTGATCAGCAACTCAACACAGATTATAGCAATATAACAAATTCCTATTGTATACTTTTAAACAAACACCAGTTGCACAAATAAGAAGTGTAAATTAATGAGATGGTTCAGATTAGGGGGCCTATTTATCAAAGATCTTCCCCCTTGTAATTTAGAGGTAAATCCCTGAAAACAACAGTTTTTGGGGATTAACCGCTAAATTATCTGTATTATTCTTGCATCGCAGCAGATATCTCAGATATCTGCTGCTTTGCATTTCCCATCGTTTTACTGAGCGCTCCCCATAACAGTGTATGGGAAGTGCTCAGTAACGCTATGTATTAAAGTCTAACTAGAGAAACGTTTCTCTTTTTCTACATGTTAATATACGCCATCTGAAGCTGGCGCCATCTGAAGCTGGCGCACATTAACATATCTGAAATCTTTCGCAGCTGTCAGCGCTGCTCTGAAGAGCATGTGTGGAGCATGTGTGGAGGGATCATGTAATCCCTTCCTGTCACATGACGTACCTTTTGCCGTCCAGGATGTTAGTGCGCATGCACCAAGTTTTTGGTCGGCGCATGCGCACTAACAGCAAGAAGAAAAAAAGAAGAAAAAAAAGAGAAGATCTGAAAAGACTGCGATGAACAGGTGAGTCACTTCTCAGGGACAGCAGGTTATCGGCACTGAGAAGTTTTTTTTAATACATTACCGTTACTTTTCAATCCTTATCAAGGAGATAAGGATTGAAAAGTTTCAACTGAAAAAAATGAAGGGTCATAAATAGACCCCTAGGAGAGGATGAGAGTTGCAACAGGAAACACCACAGAACACAAGAATATAGGAACATAATCCTTCACATGAGGAACTAACTTACAACACTGAATGGAAGATAATATTCCAGCACACAGGGAAATACCATAATTCACACAATACAGGGACATACTCCTGCACATGAGGAAATACCATAAATCTCACAATACAGGGACATATTCCTGCACACTGGCAAATACATAAACCACAGAATATAAGATTATATTCCCACACACTCACAAGGAAATATCTTCTAACAGTGTATACAGGAATATATTCTGCACACAAGCTAAGATTGAATTGAAATGAACAATCCAGATGACTCCCACAAGCTACACCTGCCCTATACACTCACCTCTACTGTACATCCTACAGGACTGTATCACAGACCCAGATATCCAGCAGTAATTACCCTGTACCAGTCATATCAGTATTTATCTCACCCGCTGAGGTCCCCGGAGAGCTCGGTGTCACTGAGTTGACAATAATTAGCTGAAGATTACACTGGAAATGAACCAGCGTCTCTGTGTAATGAGGATGATTAGTGCTGGGTGGTATAGTGTGACATACAGTGTATCACACATCTGTCATTTCATGCTGTATACAGATATACCCCAATGCTGCACCTGGTAAAGGAAGATACTGTAGATTTGTGTAAGCCAATACAATTTAACGAAGTTTAGAGCAATGTTCATACAGTCTAGTAGACAGTTACTATCACCAGCTAAAATCCCAGTAATAGCAATTCAGAGAACGTACAATCAAGGGGGATGGGGGGATGGGGTGCGCCTTACATATTGTGATGAAACGAGTGTGATATCTCCTTAACCAGCCTCTCGCTTGTGTCTCACAAAATGTGTAGCATAACAACATGTACTTTTTATAGCGCTGTTAGTGTTCCCCAGCTCACCAGAGGGTAAGTGTCTCATTATTGTTTACATATTAGAGATTTAGATATGGGGCACGGCTGATTGAGCCTAGAACAAAATTGGCGGCCATTTTTCAATATGGCGCTCATGTAGACTATGAACATTTCTCAATTGCATATATGGTAGACCTTGGAATCAAATAATTTGTTTTTGAGGCTGAAAAAGTCAAATTAAATGTTATTAAAACTGTAAGATACACACATATTAAGATATTCAAGATCCGCTTGATGTTTAAACTGATGATACTTCTACCGGACAAGAAAATCTAAAAAAAACATAAATATTCTTATTTATTGACATTGAAGAATCCTCTGAACTGTTTTAATTCTATAAATATCACATCAAACTGTTTCTAACACAATTATAATATAGCTTTCCTTTCCATTTATAATGAAACACATATGATTTAGTCACATATCACAGCTTAAACACTGTCCTCCACAAAAACACATAGGAGTGCACGCTAGTCCTGAACGGTTGCAAATACATTGCCTGTAACATTCCTTTTGTGCATTTGCAAGATATCAGTACTTGACACGCCTTAGCTGCTTTAGGCAAAGTAGTCCACGGCTCATAAACCCCAGAATGCGTTTTTGCCAACCCCATGCAGTTGGTGATGGAATATCTGACCTCGCAATCAAGTCTTGACCCCACACGTGAGTCCCCTGATATATAGAACTCTTCACATGTTCTTCTATAGCAACTCCTGTCAGATGACTCAGCTGAATGTTGCTTCTGTGCATAAACAAGCTCTTCTTTGCTTTGTCTGTATTCCAGCAGGTACTTGTTCATACATGATACATCAAACTAACAAACCTTTGGCAGGTACAGTGCTTGGTGCTGATGATACATTCAGCAGTGCCTCTGTAACTGCTGGTAACATCGTCCTAAAAGACCAAGCTGCTTTTTAACTATGTGATACAAAACTTGACAGGGTGTCAATTTCAGTAAGCGCATAAAACATTGGCAAGGCTAAAGATTAATCTGGTCCTAATCCGCCTGCTATTTCATGGGCTGGTAAGTAGCAAAATTGTTTTGCAGTTCCAAACGATAGCTATAGCTCATTCGCTGCTTCCAACTGTTTCGAAAGAGCAACAGACAGTTCTACAACATCTGAATTAATGGTTCTAATAATGACAATTCTATGACCCTGTCGGGTAGCATATCGCATGGAGAATCATGCGACCATCTGCTTCTTTGTGAGTGCAAGGCACTATCTGGATAGATCTGCCAAATTTTGCACAATTTGAACACTCTCACCTTTGGCCATGAAAAAATCTTAGTGCAACATCTGGCAAAAAGTTTAACAATTCAATTCATTTTTAGGTGGTTAGCTCTTCTGAGGGAGTCATGAGTTCAATTCCCAACGATGGCCTTATCTGTGTGGAATTTGTATGTTCTCCCCGTGTTTGCGTGGGTTTCCTACGGGTGCTCCGGTTTCCTCCCACACTCCAAAAACATACTGGTAGGTTAATTGGCTGCTATCAAAATTGACCCTAGTCTCTCTCTCTCTCTCTCTCTCTGTTTGTGTGTGTATGTTAGGGAATTTAGACTCTAAGCTCTATTGGGGCAGGGACTGATTTGAGTGAGTTCTCTGTACAGCCCTGCAGAATCAGTGGCGCTATATAAATAAGTGGTGATGATGATGATGATGATGATGAAATCCCTTGTTCATTTGCTTGTAACCTCCTTCTCTCTGGCCTACCTCACTCTCACCTTGACCCTCTTAAGTCTATCCTCAATGCTGCTGCCCGCCTCATTTTTCTCTCAGGCCACTCTATCTCTGCAGTCTCCCTCCAACAGTCACTACATTGGCTCCCCATGGTCTACAGAATTAAATTTAAACTCCTCACCCTCACCTTTAAACCTCTTAAGCAATCTTCCCCTCCTTACATCTCCAATCTTATCTCTACCTACACTCCTACCCGCCCCCTCCGCTCTGCCTGTGACCACCGCCTCACTACTTCACTGATCACCTCCTCTCACTCTCGTCTCCAGGACTTTACCCGGGCTGCTCCCCTGCTGTGAAACGATCTTCCACGTTCCAACAGGTTAGCATCTACTCTCAAAGGCTTCAAGCGTGCCCTTAAGACTCATTTCTTTATTCAAGTCTATCAGCCCTCCTCCTAACTCCCTTGTCCTGGCTCTCTCCCCCAGTTAGTACCACCC
This sequence comes from Mixophyes fleayi, assembly GCF_038048845.1. NCBI lineage: Eukaryota > Metazoa > Chordata > Amphibia > Anura > Limnodynastidae > Mixophyes > Mixophyes fleayi. The sequence goes on from NC_134403.1 coordinate 8,566,785, forward strand.
TATTTGTGTCTCCCCCTTTCCTTTAGGATGTAAGCTCTCATGAGCAGGGCCCTCTTTCCTTGTGTGTTCCATCTACTATTCCATCACCCTCTGTACCTCTTGGCCGGCTTCCCTAGCCCTGTTTTCTTAAGCTTCAGCCTACTTCTCTCTGATTTCTACCATCCCTTTCACTAACTGTCCCAGAAATAATTTGATTTGCTTTACCTTGTTACCTGTGTTTGTATATATTTTTGTTCTTTCTGTATCATGTTGTGTCATGGCTCACTGTTTTCTGTATATGTCATGTACGGCGCTGCGGACCCTTTGTGACGCCTTATAAGTTAAAGAATATAATAATAATAATAATAATAATAATAATGATCTTTCTGCACATGATACTATTGAACTTTAAGAGTTGCGTTATTGGAAGGGTGGCAGAAGAAGTATGAATACTTGGGCCCTCAACTATCATATTAACCAGTTCAAGTAATAATGGTGAAACTGTATCTCCATGCATTGGAGAAGCCATTATAAGACTTTTCTTTTCCAAATATGTGCCGTTGCGCAACTTGTGCTGCATGGGCGAGATAAACTGCATCATTATCTGCATGAAATTCCCAGGTCCTTGCTAGAGCAGAGCCTACGCCTTCATTGAATACTTGGTTACTTTCCTTTCGTATAGGCCCGAATGTCAGGAAAGTGTGTAAGAAGTCGTTGTTTTAGTCTTGTCTTCCTTCTTTCATGACACCAAGCTGGTCCATCCTGGTTGTGTAAAGATGAACTAGATCAACAAGTTTGAATAAAGGTGATTTTTCATCATCTACACGCACTCCCTCAATGTACAGCAGAGATGGAGGCATGCGGAGCAAAATCATGCTCATTTTCTTTAAATTCAGCAGCACTCTGTAATATTTCTAGATTGATTGTACAAGTGCCCCAAACAATTAGTCTGGTATTTAGCCTCAATTGCAACCATGTCACTTAAGTTGTGCACAAGCCTTAACCTGAGCATCTAGTTGAAATGTTGAAGCTTGATGTAATCCTTCACGGTCAGCTACTTTATTAAAAAAAATATGTTACCTCTTGTGATGATGGTGATGTTGTAGCTAATCTGGAACTGACACATTTTACTGCAGATAATTCACCTACATCCTGGCATTCCTCGTCACTGTCTAGTAACCATTTCTTAGCCCTGATCAACATCGTATTGTTGTATTTTAATTTGTACAGTTGGTGATATTCTGCAGCATAAGTGATCATTGCAGCTTCAATCCCACTTCCTTCTTCAATCCTTTCTAGCGACAATGTTCCCGGTAAGACATTAAGTTGAGTGAATTTCATGAGATTTTTGGCCAATGTTGCATATCCACTTCCTAAATCACTTCTCTTGGATTGTAAAGCACTAGTCAGCCTCCCATCTTCTTTATTCTCTTGACAAATCAAACATAGGGGGGAATTTAATTGTCTGGGCTACTTGTGGAAGTAACGCAGCCTGCGCTCTATTAACAATAGTACGGTAATTTTAACGCGGATTTCTGCTCGCGGCTCTAAGAGCTGTGAGCAAAAATCAGCATCGAAGTTACCGTACTAATGCCAATAGTGCGCACTGTTACCCTAGTAATGGTAATAATGCTCGGGCCGCGTTACTTTCACAAGTAGCGAGGCCAATTGAATTCACCCCATAGTGTCCAATTTGCTTTGGCTACAGATTTTATGGTTGTTGACTTTCTGAAGATCCACAAATGATAAAGTTTTATTGTATTAAGACATAATTGCGTTTACTCAATGACTATCCTGTAATACAATAAAAACTATTACAACTGTTTAGATTATAAGATTTTTAAATAATCAATCTTGAATGCCACCTTCAAAATCTCAGTATTTATGTATATGTCTGCCTGTCTGACAGTTATAACATTTTATTTGACTTCTACAACCTCTAAAACATAGTATTTGATACCAATGTCGACCACAGACAATTGAGAAAATGTTAATAGTCTATATGAGCGTCATATTAAAAAAATGGCTGCCGTTATTGTTCTAGGTCCCACCAGCCATACCCTAATATCTAAATCTCTTTCCTATACACTCAGAATGCTCTGTGCCAAATTCCATGCTGTTATCACAAAGTGTACAATAATTTGACTCATTGTACAAATGCATATTGTTGATATTGCAGTAATACTGTTATACATTGTTCTCATATTGAAGCCAGGTGGATTATGGGTAAGGTGAGGGGGCTGTCTTTGGGTTTTTGATTTGCAAAGCAGGAAATCCCTGCTTTAATTTTATGGATGAATAATTGGATGTATTACAGATGAAGACCCCGGATGTAAGTACTACAGAGGGCGTTTTTATTTATTTCAAATAAACTAATACTTAAAATGGGTGTGCATTTTCTTTACATTTTTTCTTGGAGCACTACAGGCCATGCTGGGACAAAATGTTTCTTTTACTATTAAATCTTTTTTATTACAAAATGTTTTTTCAGTATTAATTATTTTTTCTATTATCCCACCCCCACCCCCCAGTGGTGTGGGAAGAGCTCTAGTGCTTTCAGCACAGGGCTTGGTATCCCTGTGGGGCAGGTCTGCATTTTTTTTTACTCAATCAGCCTAGGGAATGCAGCCCCATGCTGACCAGCCTGATTTATTATTATGGCAGCTGACCCCCCGATTTTTTTTGCTATGTTGGCAGCACTATGCTTAATCTGTATGTAGGAAGGGGGGCACACATTTTTTTTTACATTGCGTTTGTTTTTTGCTTTTTTTTTTTACTGTATTGCCTGTGGTCGTATTGAGCTCTATTTTATTTTTATTTATTTACTGAATTGCCGTTGGCAGCATTGCCGCTTTAAATCTAATGCATTATGTCCACATTATGACTGCCGACTTTACAACCTGTCAACATTCACAATGTCCACATTTTAACCCTGATGATTTAGTGTACATGTCGAAATTCTGACTGTCGACATTATGGTGTCAGCAATCTGAATGTCAACATTTTCATTGTCGCTATTTTGTATCTAACCCTCTAAGAGTGCACCATTTGCAGCAAACATTTTTATCTTGTTGTTGACAAATAGCAGAAAAGCGGGCAGGGGGCCTCATGCTGGTCTAAGACGAGGTTGTGTTAAGGGAATGTTCCTGCTCTTCGTTTGCTCAAACCCACACAGTGGCCATAATCACCATTTTGCATTTTGCAGAATCAGTATAGATAGATGATGATGATGATCAGTCTGTACAGCAGTTCGGTTTCTGTGCTCAATGTCTTCATGCACTGGAAGCTTACACTTAATAAGATACATTATCTGTACTTACATTGAACTGTGGTCCAGCACTGCCCACTAACACTTCAGAATCTGCCCTGCTCATAGACCTGGTTATCAGGGCCGGTGCAAGGTTGCTCAGCATCTGAGGCAAAGCTTCATCTTACTGCCCCTCCTACTGCCAAGACCCACTTCCCAGTTCCTCACACACTTGACATTTATAAAATAAAAATAATAACCTTTATCTCCTCCTGGTTGACTGGCTGAAAGGCTGCAGTCCAGATACACTGATGCTCCACTGCTGCCCAGAAGCAAATGCAGGATTTTAGAACAAAGCAAAAAAACTTGACATCACTATTCTCATACATGCCAATCTGTCCACCGGCCATTCTCACACATTCCCACTTACCCACCAACTTTTCTATCAAATGCCCACCTGGCTACCAGCTATTCTCACACATGCCCATCTGTTCAACAACTATTCTCACAAATGCTCATTTGCTCACAAGCTAATCTCACATATACCCCCTGCCAACCAGCTTTTTTTTTAAATCAAATTCCTCCCTGCCCACCAGCTACTCTCGCACATGTACCCCTGCCAAACCACTTTCCTTTTACATGTCCCCTTGCCAACCCTTTGCCCTCTTGCTTAATGCCCTATCTATATAATTTCGATGAGTATATGAAATTAAATTATTGTGACAGACTTCGAAGATAGCGAATGATACAAAAGTTAGATAAACCATAGAGAATCTTCAGACCACAATGATGAGAGTCTGTGCAGGGAATATGTCAGTTTTGAGAGATATTTGCTTCTCTGAGAAAACTACAATTGAATGTTGAGAAATGTATCAGTTGTCTTATGAACATATGTTTATTGCACTTTTGGAGTTACAAGTATTTTTGGGCTCATCATTTGATGTACAAGGAAAGCATGATAGATTTGTATTTCAACACTTGACTAGATTGTTGTGCACCAAGAAGACTCACTATCCACCCTCCGGGCATCGGAGCGAGTGTTCCAGTAAGCACCACCCACTCCTAGGAGAGGAGTGTGGTAAATCTTTTTTTGCTATTAAGATCTAAGGATTATCACTCACACAGCTGGATTAAAGAGCGACCATTTCAGTAAGTACAATCCATAATCAGAGGGCGGAGTGTGTAACTGCTGTCTGCATCTGTTGGTGAAACCGGCACTGAGAATCTCGCTATTACAAGAGGCCAGTGTATACAAATAGTAGTTTCAAGAGGGACTTGTAGTTCCATAATTATCTTATTATCACTGTGGGATAGAGTATTTGTATGGCACAAAGGAAAAGTCTTTGGGCCTGATTCATTACTGATCTTATTTGCCGTTTATTGCGGATAATACGAAAATTTTCTCTGAGCATGCCCATAAAAGGGAGATAAGAAGGAAAATCCGCTGAGTAAGCTAAGAATTTCTTAAGTTGAATATCCTTTTTAACTGCACTTAAGAAGTTCCCCGACCACTTAAGAAAAAATGGCTGGGAAAGGACTGGGAGTAGGCGGAGATCGTACTGACTTAAGAAGAGTAGGCGTTTAGCCAGGATCCATCGGATAGATAAGAAGCAGTACTTAATGTTTTTCTTAAATTCATGCTTTTCAAAAAAGCTTTAGCTGGAGCACTGAATAACATCACTAAACTGTTGAAAAAAAACATTGTTTGTTTCAAATACCCCTACTCACAACATACATCTTAATACACTTGACTGAGAATTTTTTTTTTTATATTAATGTCAAACATTAAACAATGTACTATTTTTTTTTAATACAACCATGGTGGATGCACAGTTGTAATAAATTGCAATGTGAAGTGGTTGATGTGTATTATCTAATAGTTAGCCGATACCTTGTTAGATCATTTTTTTTTAAAAGGCTAATAATACAGTAGTATAAATAAAAGGCATTACAGTTTAATTCTTTTAAACAATTTAAATAAAATGTGAATAAACCATGCATACTCCAGAGGAGGAAACCCACACAAACATCGAGAGGATATTTAAACTTCACAGAGATAAGGCCGTGACTCAGGAGTTGAACTCATGACCCCACTGTTGGAAGGTGGATTGTCTAATCACTAAGACATGGTTCAGATGGAAACAACACGTGCATTATATAGGCTAGAACGAAGAGCTCAACAACACACCACTGCCTGCAAGTCAAGTGCTAGTGACAAAGTGTTACTGAGAAAAATTAACAATTGCACACACCAACAGCGCAGAATAAGCCACAACACTAAACTGTTGTAAAGCCAATGTGTCAGGCACTGTCCCCGCTGTTTCTCCGCTGTGCGGGGACAGACGCCTGATGTATCTCGGTCGGGGTGCCCTGTTGCCTAGCAACAGGCGCCGTGGCTTCCGCTTCGCCCCGCTGTCGGGCGCATGCGCCTTTAGTCGGCACGCAGCGTGCCTCTCCGTCCTCCCTCCAGCTTCCTCCAATCCCTGGCCTTCTCCTATTATTTAAAGCTGGCTCTTATGCCATTAAGGTGCCAGAGTAACAGGTTCCTGTCTCCAGTATTATTCTCAGTATGTATATTGGATTCTGACACGGCGTTGCCGACTATTCTTCTGGAGTATGCTTTCCTGTTGTGACCTGGCTTGTCGACCATTCTCCTGCATTTTGCCCTATATTGTTCCTGCGACCTTTGCCTATTTGACTACCCGTTTGGATCTTCCTATTGGTACCTTGCATTCCTGATTGGCTTCTGACCTGGACCGTCTGACCCTTCTTACCGCTACACCGGCAACTGGCTAGTTGGACCGTGACCTGCATGCCTCGAGCAGCGAAGTCCAAACCTCCTTGCGGGGTCCTTGGCGAACACCAGTGGCACGTTAGACTCCGCACCTGCTAGTTCAGTAGCGCTAATACCAGTTTCTCTAGTCTACGGCTAAAGCCTGACAGTTTACTCTGGCCATGACGGATGGTACTGGGGAACCCTCTGCTCGTGACCTCCTCCTTCATTTGGCCCAACGGGTTGAACAGCAGGAGACTAGCCAGGCTCAATTACTTCAGTGTATCCAAGGGGTAGTATCCCGCCTGGACTCTGTGCAAGTCCCTTTGAATCCTCCCCAAACGGCACCTCCGATCACACCTCCTCCCAGTGCGAATGCTATCACTCTCAGGTGCCTATGTATACCTACTCCTGAGAAATATGACGGTAACCCTAAAGGGTGTCGAGGAATCTTACACCAATGTTCTATCCAATTTGAACTCACCCCAGAGAATTTCTCTTCTGAGAGATCCAAGGTGGCCTACATCATCTCCCTTCTCACCGGACAGGCTCTGGCTTGGGCAGAAACGATGTGTCTCTTCACAATTCTTCTTTATTTATTGAAAATTTTCGCAAAGTATTTGATGAACCTGGCCTAGTGTCTTCTGCTGTCTCCAGTCTTCTCGCTCTCCGGCAAGGATCTCTCTCTGCAGGGCAGTATGCCGTCCAATTCCGGACTTTTGCCTCCGAGCTAGGATGGAATGATGAAGCATTGACAGCTATCTTTTGACAGGGTTTATCCGATCCTATTAAGGATGCACTATCCTCCCGAGATCTTCCTTCTAAACTGGACGAGTTAGTTTCCCTTAGCATCAAAGTGGACATTCGCCAAAAGGAACGCTCTTTGGAGAAAGACCAAAGCCGTTGTCTCTTCCGGTTAGTTCCTCGCTTTCAGTCCCCGGTTCCTCCGGCCGAGGAACCTATGCAGATTGGACGCTCCCGTCTCTCCCGGGATGAAAGAGAACGCCGGATTAAAAACCGTCTTTGCCTGTATTGTGGGGAGTCCGGTCATCTGTTAGCGACCTCCCTTTTATCACCTAGGAAGTGGAGTTTAAAGGGCTGAGAAACTCCACTTCCTAGGTGATAAAAGGGAGGTCGTCTTAGGATCCAGTCTCCATACTCCCTGTTCTCTCAAGGATGCCAACTTCTTGATGCCAGTTACCCTTAAAACTACGGATGTCTCCCTGGAATGTTCCGCCTTTGTGGATTCTGGATCCGCAGAGAACTTCATATCTGCCACTCTCGTCTCTAAACTCCATATACCCTTCCATCTGTTGCCTCAACCTTTGGTGCTCACTGCAGTGGATGGTAATCGCGTCAGTAACGGTTCCATTACCTGTATCACTACATCAGTCCGGTTGCAGGTTGGGATTCTTCATCACGAGTGGATTAAGTTCCTGGTCATTCCTCAATCCGTCAATTCGATCATCTTGGGTTTGCCCTGGCTAAGAACTCACTCTACTCAGTTTGATTGGCATCATGCCCAGGTATCCTCCTGGGGTGCTTCCTGCTCTAATAGATGTCTCTCTAAAGTGTATCCACCTACTCACCTGCCTTGTCTCTCGCTCTCCTCCTAGCCTATGCTTCCGGAACCTTACTTGGATTTCTTTGATGTATTCAGCAAATCTGCTGCGGAGAGCCCCGTATTGTACTTGGGACTGTCCCATCGAGCTTGTTCCTAGTAAGACCATTCCTAAGGGTAGGGTATATCCGCTATCTTTACCGGAGACCGGAGCCATGTCCCAGTACATTTCTGAAAATCTCCAGCCAGGTTTTATCCGAAAATCCTCCTCTCCTGCAGGGGCCGGATTCTTCTTCGTCAAAAAAAAGGACGGTTCCTTAAGACCCTGCATTGATTACCGTCGCCTTAACGCAATAACGATCAAGAATCGCTATCCGCTTCCCCTCATTACAGAATTGTTTGACCGCATCCAGGGGGCCAAGATCTTCTCCAAACTTGACCTCAGAGTAGCATACAATCTGGTATGCATTCGAAAAGGGGATGAGTGGAAGTCAGCTTTCAACACTCAAGATGGGCACTATGAATATTTGGTGATGCCCTTTGGGCTCTGTAACGCCCCCACTGTTTTCCAGGAGTTCGTCAATGAAATTTCTAGGGATCTGCTTTATCAGTCTGTGATCGTCTATCTGAATGACATCCTGGTATTTTCACCTGACTTGCGCTCTCATCGCAGCCATGTTAGGACCGTTCTCTCCCGAGTCCGGGATAACTCCCTGTATTGTAAACTTGATAAATACCTCTTTGAATGTCTCTAAGTGCCCTTCCTCAGCTACCTCGTCTCTGGCACCGGTCTCCAAATGGATCCTTTAAAGGGGGAAGCAATTCTCAACTCGCCACAACCATGCGTTCTTAAAGCTACTCAGCGGTTCATCGGGTTTGCCAACTATTACCGCCAGTTCATCAAAGGATTCTCATCTATCATTGGTCCTATTACGGCCTTAACACGCAAAGGAGCTTGCTGTAAGTCCTGGCCTCAGGATGCAGTTGCTGCCTTCAAGACCCGCAAGGAGGCTTTCATTTCTGCTCCCATTCTCAACCTGATCAGGGGAGACCCTTCTTTCTCGAGTTGAACGCCTCCTCTGTGGGAATAGGGGCTGTTGTGTCCCAAAAGTCTTCTTCTGGTTCCTTTGAAACATTTGGATTCCTCTCTAAGAATTTCTGCAGTTGTGAAAGGAACTATGGGATTGGGGACAAGGAGCTCCTAGCTATCAAGATGGCACTAGAGGAGTGGTGTTACCTTCTTGAGGGGGCTCTACATCCCATGACGGTGAGGACCAACCACAAGAGCCTAACCTATCTACAGGAGGCACAATGCCTCAATCCTCGCCAGACCCGCTGGTCACTTTTTATTTCTCGCTTCCAACTAATTTGGACCTTTTGTCCTGGGTCCAATAATCTCAAAGCTGATGCCTTGTCCAGACCCTTTGACAATTCTGACTCCCTGGTTCTTCCGGACAATAAAACCATCCTCAATCTTGTTCAAGTTGTGGCTCTAAACAAATCGACTACAATTTCTCCTCCTCCTGCACGCTCCTTTGTAAACCCGCATCTCCGTCCCAAGTTGCTAAGTTGGGCTCATGAATCCAAATTTCGCAGGTCATGCTGGTTAAAAGAAGACTAAGGACTTCCTCTCCAGATACTACTGGTGGCCTTCTCTTAGTTCTGATGTGCGCAAATTCGTTCTGGCCTGTTGATTCCCGACTTTCCTTGGACCAGTGTCACCATGGACTTTATCACCGATCTACCTCACAGTCATAGCTACAACACTATCTGGGTGGTTTTAGACCGATTTTTCAAGATGTCCCATTTTATTCCCTGTAAAGGTCTCCCCTCGGCAACTGAACTCGCACAATTGTTCCTAAAGAATGTGTTCCGTCTCCACGGGTGCCCTCAGGAGATAATCTCCGATCGTAGAGTTCAGTTTGTAGCTAGATTCTGGAGAGCCTTCTGCACTAAACTTGGGAACAAACTTACATTTTCTTTTGTTTATCACCCTCAGACGAGTGGACAGACCGAACAGGTTAATCAGGATCTGGAATGTTTCCTACGGTGCTTCTCTTCAGAACATCAATCCTCCTGGATCGATCTTCTCTATTGGGTGGAGTTTGCACATAATAATCATCTACATTCCTCCTCGGGTTACACTCCCTTTTTTACCATCTACGGAAGACACCCTACTCCTACCTTCTTACTAGAAGCTCCTGCTTCTTCGGTTCCCGCAGCCGACTCTCTCATCCACGATTTTTCTCAAATCTGGGCCAAGACCCAAGCAAAACTCTCAGATTCTGCTCTGTGGTACAAGGGCGCTGCTGATCGCCATCAAAGAAACTTGCCTGTTCTGAAAGTAGGAGACCGCGTTTGGCTGGCAATCCGTAACCTCAGACTCCATGTCCCCTCCATGAAAATGGCTCCTCATTTTATTGGACCATTTGCTATTTCTCAAATTATCAATAGCAGTCTCCTATAAACTCTCCTTACCTCCTTCCCTCATGATCCACAACGCCTTCCACATCTCCCTGCTAAAACCCATGGTCCTCAATGAATTCTTCAAAGAACCAGTCGTCCCTCTGCCCATCAAGACCTTTCGCAGATTTTTTTGGTGACTTAGATGTGTACTCTGCTTATATCTGTGGACATTTTCTATTTGTTTGGATTCACTTTAGTTTGAACAGCTGTTTGTCTCTGTTGTAGCTCCATGCAAATTTCAACAGGCCATTTAGGCATATTCTACAAAATGGTTCAGGAATCAAACTCATGACCCCAGTGTTGACTGTAGATTGTCTAACCACTAAGGCATAGTTTGGATAGATAGAAACAAAACATACAACACAACACAGGCACTAGTGGCAACCAAAAGTGTTAATGAGCATAATTAAATGAACAATTGCACACACCTTCTTAATAACCGACATGAAGGATTATGTTTCTTTTTGTTTAATTTAAAACAAGAATGTCTATGCAAATGCATCTCAGAATAAATCGCAATCAGAAATAAACGCAAACATATTTTAATCACTATAAAATTAAACAACAGATACCCGTAAACAGCGTTGCGTAGACCCATCATCAGATGTACCATTGGTGGGTTTCAATCACTTATGGTTCGGTTTAAAGTTTTTTTGCTTTAAAATTCTGCTCTGGTTGTTGCCTAATGTTGGCGTAATTTAATTTTGTATATTACGCCGTAGATGAAGAAAAAACAAGGTTTCCAGACTAATTAGTTGCATTAACCTCAAAGGAGCCTGTCCCCTCAAATCAACCCACCTCCTTCCGAGTCTTAGGCCATTCATAGTAATAGATGTCAGCATGCACATAATAATGTGAATGTGTCCTGCGGACCAGAATAATTTTTGGAAGTTAAACATTGTAATAAATAAAAAATGCACTTTGGCGTAACAAAGTTGCATTTGAGGGGAAATAAATTTATAATATGAGGACAGATTTATAATTGGGGTAGAACATGTCGTAGATCAACTTTGAATGTCAGAGTTAAAGTCAAGCTATCCGGTGTGTGTTTTTCCAATTAGTATTAACTATAACACTTTAAAAACATTTGTCTAAGGTAATATAATTATATAAATGTTAATGAGAATAATTAGGTTGCAAGAATTGTACACAATACACTCAATTGTGTTTAAACATTTGTAAACAAACCCTTTGCACCTCCCACATTTGCTGTTACGTAACACCGTCTTATCTTTAAATAAGAAGCGGATTTTGAGAAGCAGATCATCTTAAGATGAACTGACTGCTTAAGATCGTTGCATCCTATTTTCCGTTGCGTTAATGGCTTAAGATGGGCGTGTTTCTTAACTTCCGTCCGTTGTTGAATCGCGGCTTTCTTATTTCCCCGTTTGTTCTTAAAATGCGCATCGCAATTTCCGCACAAGACACTAATGAATCAGGCCCTTTTTCTGGTCATTGAAAATTTAAAAGAACTAGATGTTGCATTCAGCTAATTTCCACAGTAATAGATATCTATACAGCTTTATCTGATGTGCACCATTGAGCTTTATATTATGAGACTTATATTATGAGACTTATAGATACTGTTTGTTATCATTTGAGCCTTTGAATCGTGTCTTATGGTTATATTATATATATATATATATGTTTTAATAAAATATTTTATTTGTGTTGGTGGTATAGATTTACTGAGGAGGTTTTTTTGCGCTTCCATTATCTATTTTGTATCAAGATTTGGTTGCACAACATTTCTCAAAGGGAGCTGCATATTTTCTTCCCCTTGGTAATACAATTTTATGTGATTAATATAAATAATTGTTCCAGTTTATTCCATTTTCAAAATCTGCACCCAAGAAAATCCTATTTCTGGATAGTGTTTTTTAATGTCCCAGATCAACTTTAAATTTCAGTATAAAAATAAAGTTATCAAGTATTTGTGTGCTACATGACAAAACAGTCAGTATTTAACTTATGTGCAAAATAATAAACCAATCTGCGCCCCTTGCAATGTAACATGGTTTGTCCCAGAGAAAACTTACTCCTTTTTTTGCCTTACTTTCCTTGATGACTCAGGTCCATAGTGGCTGGAGTGTGTACGTCTTCCCAAAGACTTTTGTGTCAGTTATTTATGAAAAGATAAATATTATGATTCATCAACAACAAAGTGAGGTGTAAAGTATATGGTTTATTATTACTTTGGAGATAGATTCAATGAAAGGCTAGTCTTGAAAGGCGAAATCCCCTCTTCATTTACTATAAGTGTAGTATAGATTCAGGTGGAGGCATTAAACGCTCAATAATGCCTAGTATTAGGGTCTTACATAAATTGACTACCAATAGACAGTAACAGGGGAGAGACAAAAAGTGGTTAAATATTAAAAAAATAAATGGCTGCTCAACCCTGCAGTTCCTTTTAATTAATAGTCTGTAACGCATGAGGAATTCAAAACATACTCCTCTTCCCCTGTTTTCTCCAGCCCCTTCTCCCACTCATTTTCTGTAGCCTCCTCTCCCTCTGCTTTCCGTAGCCGCCTCTCCCACCAATTTCTGTAGCCTCCTCCCCTCCACTGTTTTCTTTAGTTCCTCTTCACCCATCTTCTCTGTAGTAATGTAATTAAATCTTCTTCTTTTCCTGGGTGTCTACATCATGGTACCGCCTGCCAGTGAACTAATAATGTCTCAGAATGAGATATTATTAATAAATTTCCTCAGCCACAGTGCCCCTGAGCCTGATGCCCTAGGCAGGTGCCTAAAACTGCCTAATGGTTGCCACGCTGGCTGTAAGTTCTTAGGCTCGCAGTCTGGTAATGGCATTTCCTGCATGTTGGTTTTGCCTCCTGTGCACAGATCTATCAATCCTAATCCTTTTTGAGTCTATTTATTAAGGTTGTGTGGTGTCGATGCAGCAATGTATATTTAAACACCACTGCAATTTACCATGTCGGGGCTTCGACTATGTCCTCCCTCCTCCATGAACTGTTTGTACTATTTACCAACAGCCACGTGGATGGGGGGGTCGCTGGCAGATATAACTTTGTCTGTCTTTGGTACACTCTCCGACTCAGCTCAATGCTCCCAGCAGCACTTCTTTCTCCACAAGGTCTCACTCTCTTACTTTTTCATGGGCTGTTTGGATTGGGGCTCATCCACTGAGTTACTTTACTGGCGATATTTCTATACAGGTTCTGGTGCAACACACTGCTATTGTCAGCACTTGCCCCCTTCTGTCTGTGAATATGGAGGAGTCTTCTTCCACAGAAATCTAAAAATCTCTTTGTTTACTTTAACTCTCCCATCGATGCTCCTCCATCACTACTAACATTCCTCACTTCTGCCAATCTCTTTTCCCTGACTGATCTCTCCTCGGTATCATCAAGTTATATTCTGTGATAATTCAGTATATTACCCCTGACTGATCTCTCCTCTGTATTATACAGTTGTATTCTGTGATAATTCAGTATATTACCTCTGACTGATCTCTCCTCTGTATTATACAGTTATATTCTGAGGTAATTCAGTATATTACCCCTGACTGATCTCTCCTCTGTATTATACAGTTGTATTCTGTGATAATTCAGTATATTTCCCCTGACTGATCTCTCCTCTGTATTATACAGTTGTATTCTGTGATAATTCAGTATATTACCCCTGACTGATCTCTCCTCTGTATTATACAGTTATATTCTGTGATAATTCAGTATATTACCCCTGACTGATCTCTCCTCGGTATCATACAGTTATATTCTGAGGTAATTCAGTATATTACCCCTGACTGATCTCTTCTCGGTATCATACAGTTATATTCTGTGATAATTCAGTATATTACCCCTGACTGATCTCTCCTCTGTATTATACAGTTATATTCTGTGATAATTCAGTATATTACCCCTGACTGATCTCTCCTCTGTATTATACAGTTATATTCTGAGGTAATTCAGTATATTACCCCTGACTGATCTCTCCTCTGTATTATACAGTTATATTCTGTGATAATTCAGTATATTACCCCTGACTGATCTCTCCTCTGTATTATACAGTTATATTCTGAGGTAATTCAGTATATTACCTCTGACTGATCTCTCCTCTGTATCATACAGTTATATTCTGTGATAATTCAGTATATTACCCCTGACTGATCTCTCCTCTGTATCATACAGTTGTATTCTGAGGTAATTCAGTATATTACCCCTGACTGAGCTCTCCTCTGTATTATACAGTTATATTCTGAGGTAATTCAGTATATTACCCCTGACTGATCTCTCCTCTGTATCATACAGTTATATTCTGAGGTAAGTCAGTATATTACCCCTGACTGATCTCTCCTCTGTATCATAGTTATATTCTGTGATAATTCAGTATATTACCCCTGACTGATCTCTCCTCTGTATTATACAGTTATATTCTGAGGTAATTCAGTATATTACCCCTGACTGATCTCTCCTCTGTATCATACAGTTATATTCTGAGGTAAGTCAGTATATTACCCCTGACTGATCTCTCCTCTGTATTATACAGTTGTATTCTAAGGTAATTCAGTATATTACCCCTGACTGATCTCTCCTCTGTATTATACAGTTATATTCTGAGGTAATTCAGTATATTACCCCTGACTGATCTCTCCTCTGTATCATAGTTATATTCTGAGGTAATTCAGTATATTACCCCTGACTGATCTCTCCTCTGTATCATACAGTTATATTCTAAGGTAATTCAGTATATTACCCCTGACTGATCTCTCCTCTGTATCATACAGTTATATTCTGTGATAATTCAGTATATTACCCCCTGACTGATCTCTCCTCTGTATTATACAGTTATATTCTGAGGTAATTCAGTATATTACCCCTGACAGATCTCTCCTCGGTATCATACAGTTATATTCTGTGATAATTCAGTATATTACCCCTGACTGATCTCTCCTCTGTATCATACAGTTATATTCTGAAGTAATTCAGTATATTACCCCTGACTGATCTCTCCTCGGTATCATCAAGTTATATTCTGAGGTAATTCAGTATATTACCCCTGACTGATCTCTCCTCGGTATCATACAGTTATATTCTGAGGTAATTCAGTATATTACCCCTGACTGATCTCTCCTCTGTATTATACAGTTATATTCTGAGGTAATTCAGTATATTACCCCTGACTGATCTCTCCTCTGTATCATACAGTTATATTCTGAGGTAAGTCAGTATATTACCCCTGACTGATCTCTCCTCTGTATTATACAGTTGTATTCTAAGGTAATTCAGTATATTACCCCTGACTGATCTCTCCTCTGTATTATACAGTTATATTCTGAGGTAATTCAGTATATTACCCCTGACTGATCTCTCCTCTGTATCATAGTTATATTCTGAGGTAATTCAGTATATTACCCCTGACTGATCTCTCCTCTGTATCATACAGTTATATTCTAAGGTAATTCAGTATATTACCCCTGACTGATCTCTCCTCTGTATCATACAGTTATATTCTGTGATAATTCAGTATATTACCCCCTGACTGATCTCTCCTCTGTATTATACAGTTATATTCTGAGGTAATTCAGTATATTACCCCTGACAGATCTCTCCTCGGTATCATACAGTTATATTCTGTGATAATTCAGTATATTACCCCTGACTGATCTCTCCTCTGTATCATACAGTTATATTCTGAAGTAATTCAGTATATTACCCCTGACTGATCTCTCCTCGGTATCATCAAGTTATATTCTGAGGTAATTCAGTATATTACCCCTGACTGATCTCTCCTCGGTATCATACAGTTATATTCTGAGGTAATTCAGTATATTACCCCTGACTGATCTCTCCTCGGTATCATACAGTTATATTCTGAGGTAATTCAGTATATTACCCCTGACTGATCTCTCCTCTGTATCATACAGTTATATTCTGAGGTAATTCAGTATATTACCCCTGACTAATCTCTCCTCGGTATCATACAGTTATATTCTGAGGTAATTCAGTATATTACCCCTGACTGATCTCTCCTCTGTATCATACAGTTATATTCTGAGGTAATTCAGTATATTACCCCTGACTGATCTCTCCTCTGTATTATACAGTTATATTCTGAGGTAATTCAGTATATTACCCCTGACTGATCTCTCCTCGGTATTATACAGTTATATTCTGTGATAATTCAGTATATTTCTCCCTCAAGTCTCTCCTATTACACTCCTGTCAGTCTCTCTTTAAACAGTATTTAACTGACTCCTGCTGTCTATTCTGTCTGACAGCTCTTTCTCTTGTTCTCCATAACCCTGTATTGTTGTAATTTTAAATCTGTTCTCTCTTTCTCTCTCTCCATTGACCTGTTTCTCACACTTCTAATTTGTTATTCTAAACCTTCTATTACTTTCTCCTCAGAACATTTCACTCATATTCTTTTTCTTATGATGTACTTCGGCCCCTCGTGGCAGCTGACCATGGACCCGCTTCCCATATTGCTGGGGATCCCAGGACCTCCTCCCCTTCATCCCAGGTCCCCACCTGTTACTCTCTCTCTCTCCATACAGGTTCTCATCAGCTCATCCAAGCCTTCTGCTGCTAAGCAATGGTTCCTTGCTTGTCTCTTCTGGTACCTAGTGCTGGGGCCACACATTCGGTCACTGGAAGGTGTGAATAACAACACTGAAGGGGGCGTTACCTTTACAGAATATATACAGCAATTCCTGATAATTCAACTCAAAATACTATTTCTTCACTTCACATATATAGATTGTTAGGCCAATTCTATAAACAGATATACAGTTTACACACAATAGTAGAATTTTTTTATATTGTAAAAGTGTTACATACAAATAATAATAATATATTCAAAATTCAAAACTTGTTTCTATTAATTGTACATTTCTTTTTCCAGGGTTTCATCAAACAGTCTTTGATTTCAGTTACCCATAAGCCGTAGATAATTGGGTTGACTGCGGCTGGGAGAAGAAAATAGATGACACTGGAAATATTTTGAAAGTCATGTGAAATAGAGTCTTCAACCTTGTACAAGATGGAGGACAAGAGACCACATGAGTAGACAAGAAGTGCAACAAGCAGATGTGTCCCACAGGTGTGCAGGGCTTTATGTCGAGCGCTTCCCGCTGCAAACTTCAGCGCTGTCTGGAGAACTTTTAGGTAGCAGACTAACAGGATGCCCACATCTGACACAGTGACACCTGTCCTCACCATTAAACCAACCAACTGAATTCCGGAGACATCTCCACAAGCCAACTTGAGGAGTATCACATTCTCACAAACAAAGTTCAGGATGATGTTGGACCTGCAATATTGTGCTCTCGAGGCCAGAAAAATAACTAGAGAAACCAGGAAACAATTCCGGGCAAGTCCAACAGTCCACAACTGGATCAAAGAATTCCTGTTTATAATATCATGGTAGCGCAGTGGACGGCAGATTGCTATGTACCTATCAAAGGCCATGAGCAGAAACACAACAGATTTAAACATTACAGATGAGTAGATGAAGAACATCTGTGTCAGGCAGCTGGAGAGAGAAATCTGATTCTGTCCTAACAAACTCAACGCCATCTTGGGTATAACTGTGGTTGTGCTGATGATATTTACAACAAGGAAGAGTGCGATGAGGATGTACATGGGGGCATGGAGGCTCTTTTCCCACCAGATGGTGTAAGAAACTATTACTTGGAAGGCCACAATCAGACTGTAAACTAATAGAAATGGGAGGACTAAGAACTCCCTGTAGTTTCTGAGCCCAGGAAATGGAAAGAGAATGAACCCGGTGTATGAGAAAGATACATTCTGACTTAGGCTTGATCTCTCTGTCCAAACATCTCCCATTCTCCCTCCTGGAAATAAAACAATAGGTAAGGATACTGATAACTTATTTTTCTCCATGCGGAGAAAAAAGCACATTAAACTGGTCATTATTGCCATACAATACAGTAGGCGCTGCGCATTAATATTATTATTATCATAGACTTGTACGGCGCCACAGTGCTTTGCAGTGCTAGAAAGTTGAGGAAACAGGACATACATAAAACAGGACATACATAAAACAGGGACATACAAGTTAGACAAAATAAACACAGACATGAAAACACGAGGTCCCTGCACATAGGAGAGCTTACATTCTAATTGCAAGAGGGCACAGCTGAAACAAGAGGAGCGAGTGTGGTTTAGAGTGGAGATTGGGACAGTTCTGATGGTGCTTTAGTGTGAGCAGTATCGGTGGGAGTAGAATAATCTCTAATAAAAGTGTTGGGTCTTCAGAAAGCATCTAAAGATTTCAAGGCTGTTGTCTAGTCTGATTGGATGTGGTAGGCAATTCCATAGTGGGTAGCAGCACAGGAGAAGTCTTGACGACAGAAGTGAGGGTTGGTTACCAAGGGTTAAAGGGAAAGTATTTTGATATGACATTCGAGATATATGAGGAGGTGGATGACTTTGTAGGTAAGGTTTAATACATTGAACTGCATTCTGGAGGACACAGGGAACCAGTGTAGAGTTTTGCAAAGTAGTGCAGCAGATGAGGAGTCGTGAGAGAGGAAGATCAGTCTTGCAGCAGCATTTAAGATGGAATGAAGCAGGGATAGATGGGTAGGGAAATGTGAAATAGGAGTAGTCAAGACAGGAGATGATGAGAGAATGCATATGGGTTTGTGTAGCATCTTTTGTAAGAAAAGGACACATCCTGTCAATATTTCTAAGGTGGTGGCAATAGTATTGGGAGAGAAACTGTATGTGAGGAATAAAGCAGAGGACAGAGGCAGGTGTGACACCAAGGCAGCAGGCTTGGGAGACTGAGGAAATTGTGATGTTATTGGCAGTGAAGGAAATTTGAGGACGCCCATCTCTACGGGAAAGGTGGCTGCTATCAGTGAAGACCTCTCCTGCTAGTTCTAAAAGCTTATGGCAGTTACTAGAAAGCCGTACCATTATAAAGTATTATATCCTGGGACCAGTGGTGTACTGTCAATTTGACCTTCCATTGTTTGGCTTTGCTATTAGTTGTTAACTGACTCGCATTTCTCTCTCAGCCACCATTTTTGTTTAAATAAACCTTTTGCCAAATTTACATTGCTGTCCGTGTGGTCATTTATTTATTCAATTACAGTAATAGTAAGTCTGAACAGGTGGTAATCGTTAATACGATTACCACAATTACGACACCCACTTGACCAACAAAGAGAAAATGAAACTGTTAAAAACCGATGTAAATATTAATAGACTTACCTTTAACCGACTCTGCGGATCACCGATGGAGCAGAATGCTGACCGCAAGTGATTTCAACTGAAAAGCTCTCCGGCACTACTGTTTAGTGTCATCACGACTTGTATTAATCTGAATTAAAGCGTCAATGTCGGGCCCCCGCAGGTTAAGTGTTTAAACACTTAACCCGACATTCAGGTAGGTAACATACAGGTAGGTTAATTGGCTGCTATCTAAATTGACCCTAGTCTCTCTGTCTGTGTTTGTGCATTAGGGAATTTAGACTGTAAGCTCCAATGGGGCAGGGACTGATGTGAGTGAGTTCTCTGTACAGTGCTGCGGAATTAGTGGCGCTATATAACTAAGTGATGATGATTATATATATATTAATATATATATATATATATATATATATATATATATATATATATATACACACACACACATCAGACACATTTGCATGATATTGCTGGTTATTCTCCCCCCCCAGCCCCCCAGGCTGAGCAGCTTACCCTCATTGCAGTAGTAGTATTGCTAGAGGGGATATGTAACTTTCAGAATAACAAATGGACAGTTACAGAAGTACAAAAATAATCTTCCACAATTCAAATTCTATTTGCAGCAGTTGTTTGTACAAATGTGGCCGCTTTAAGCAATATGTCTAAATAGTGCAGGTAACAATGGCAGCATCATCATCATCATCAAAATGTATTTATATAGGGTCAGCAAATTCCGTAGCGATTGACAATTGGGAACAAACTCCATAATAAAACAATACTGGTTAATACAGACAGAGAGAGAGGTAAGAAGGACTTTTGATAATGTCCTCACAACTTTTTTATTATACATTCTGTATAACCTGTCTCTCTACTCCCTGTCTCCCTTCTGTTTACCTGTCTCTCTACTCTCACCTGTCTCTCTACTCTCATACCTCTCCCCAACTCTCACCTGTCTCTCTACTCTCACCTGTCTACCTACTCTCATACCTCTCCCCAACTCTCACCTGTCTCTCTAATCTCACCTGTCTATCTACTCTCATACCTCTCCCCAACTGTCACCTGTCTCTCTACTCTCACCTGTCTCTCTACTCTCATACCTCTCCCCAACTCTCACCTGTCTCTCTAATCTCACCTGTCTATCTACTCTCATACCTCTCCCCAACTCTCACCTGTCTCTCTAATCTCACCTGTCTATCTACTCTCATACCTCTCCCCAACTCTCACCTGTCTCTCTAATCTCACCTGTCTATCTACTCTCATACCTCTCCCCAACTCTCACCTGTCTCTCTAATCTCACCTGTCTATCTACTCTCATACCTCTCCCCAACTGTCACCTGTGTCTCTACTTTCACCTTTCTATCTAATCTCATACCTCTCCCCTACTCTCACCTGTGTTTCTACTCTCACCTGTCTCTCTACTTTCACCTTTCTATCTACTCTCATACCTCTCCCCAACTCTCACCTGTCTCTCTAATCTCACCTGTCTCTCTACTTTCACCTTTCTATCTACTCTCATACCTCTCCCCAACTCTCACCTGTCTCTCTACTCTCACCTGTCTCTCTACTTTCACCTTTCTATCTACTCTCATACCTCTCCCCAACTGTCACCTGTGTCTCTACTCTCACCTGTCTCTCTACTCTCACCTGTCTCTCTACTTTCACCTTTCTATCTAATCTCATACCTCTCCCCTACTCTCACCTGTGTTTCTACTCTCACCTGTCTCTCTACTCTCACCTGTCTCTCTACTTTCACCTTTCTATCTAATCTCATACCTCTTCCCTACTCTCATCTGTCTCTCTACTCTCACCTGTCTCTCTACTTTCACCTTTCTATCTACTTTCATACCTCTCCCCAACTTTCACCTGTCTCTCTACTCTCACCTGTGTATCTACTCTCATACCTCTCCCCAACTGTCACCTGTGTCTCTACTTTCACCTTTCTATCTAATCTCATACCTCTCCCCTACTCTCACCTGTGTTTCTACTCTCACCTGTCTCTCTACTCTCACCTGTCTCTCTACTTTCACCTTTCTATCTAATCTCATACCTCTCCCCTACTCTCACCTGTCTCTCTACTCTCACCTGTCTCTCTACTTTCAGCTTTCTATCTACTCTCATACCTCTTCCCTACTCTCATCTGTCTCTCTACTCTCACCTGTCTCTCTACTTTCACCTTTCTATCTACTCTCATACCTCTTCGCAACTCTCACCAATCTCTTTGTTCTTATCTGATTTCCTGCTCTAATTTCTCTCTACTCTGGTCTGTCTCTCTACTACTTCATCTGTCTCTTTATTTTACACCTCACTCTCGTCTGTCTCTCTACTGTTATTTGTCTCTCTAATCTCACCTGTCTCAATTGTCACCTTTCTCTTTACTCTCCCCTGTCTCCCTGTTTTCACTTGATTCACTATTCTCTATTCTATTGTCAGCTGTATCTCTACTCTCACCAGCCTCATTTCTTTCACCTGTCTCTCCTTTATCACCTGTCTCTCTGCTTTCACTTGTCTCACTATCACCTGTCTGTCCACTCTCACCAGCCTCTCTACTGTCACCTGTCTCTCTACTGTCACCTGTCTCTCTACTCTCACCTGTCTCTCTTTTATCACCTGCTTCACTGTTTTCACTTGTTTCATTATCACCTGTCTGTCCACTCTCACCAGCCTCCCTACTGTCACCTGTCTCTCTACTGTCACCGGCCTCTCTACTGTCACCTGTCTCTCTACTGTCACCGGCCTCTCTACTGTCACCTGTCTCTCTACTCTTAACCCTCTCTCTATTCTCACCTGTCTCCCTCTTCACACCTGCCTCTCTGCTTTCACTTGTTTCATTATCACCGGTCTCTCCACTCTCACCAGCCTCTCTACTCTCTCACCTGTCTTTCTACTCTCTCACCTGTCTCTCTACTCTCTCACCTGTCTCTCTAATCTCATGTGTTTTAACCTTTTATGGTTTCTTATTGACAGAATTATGGATTTTATTAATATTGTATGTATTATATGAGGCACATAGATGTGCACTGATTATTCATGATACAATTGATTAGAGTGTAACAGCTACACAATTGTTTTACTTATGTATTTGAATATACTGTTTATACCAGCGACATTGGTTTAGTAATAACCAGATCTTATCAAGATAACAATTTACAATATATTTATATTCAGTCCTTTTATATTATATTTACTCTTTTGCCAATGAGCCTTTAACCCCGTTTCACTATCACCTGTCTCTCTGCACTCATCTGACTTTTTGCAATAATGAAACAACATTGTATAATTTCCCAGATCTATAAACATGGATATAGGGATACAAACTGCTGTATATTCCTTGACATCACTGACATGTATAAGACAGACTATGTAAATGACACACACATGAATGCTGGGGGAAATAGTGGCATAATACACACCTCTTCTGTACAGCGGTCACCTTCTCCCTTTCGTCCTCAAAGCCTATTCTGCCTCTTACTATATATCCCCTCTGCCAGGTCCCCGGTGAGTTCATTAGGCTGATAATTAGTAATTAGCAGAGGGACACACACCTTGACCTTATTACTGAAAGAAATATGTAGCTGTCTATAGTTATCTTATATTTTATTAGAGGTTTATTTTTTATCCAAACCTCCGGTGTCCTAGTAAGCTCATAAACCCTTACCGGTGAGTGATGGCTGCGTCACATGTCTATAGCCTTATAACAGGAGCGAACAGCCCCTCGCACCCTCATGCTTCCTGGATTATACTAGGGGAAAACATATGTGAATACTCTGTGACTATTAGTAGCCCTCTACTCTGGTGCAGCAATGTAATGTGGGCCCTTCTACACCTCTAGATACTGCCCTGTACTGTAACTAAAAATCTGCAGCACATCACCTCAACATAATTCACAAGAACAGTATGTGCGCTATGTAAAACATGAATGTAACATGACAGTAGCAACATTATATATGACCAATATAGAGAATAATCTCTAGTGTTTTAAATGCATAACCTAAATCATATAGAGCTGAAACATGATATCATGGATTAAAACTCTGGTGTCAATAAGTGGCATAGACAAAAAAACAAAACAAAATGACAAATGACATATTAAACTAACATAAAAATATACCAAGTATAACAATAAATAAGATATAGCTGATGTACAGCAATATGATAGTATAGCAAATATAGCAGATCATAAAGTTGGATGGAGGATCTAAATAAGGCACCTCAAAACGTCATGAATTTGCATCACTGCGCATAGATGGTTCGCTTACTTCAAGGCGCACTCCTCTTTCCCGCTCTGAGGAAATGCCGCCACAAACTAGCAGTGGGTCCAGGTGAGAGGTGGAAAAAACTGAACAGAAGCCACTCAAACAGGGGCAGAACATACAAACTCCACACAAATAAGGACCTGCTCAGGAATCGAACTCATGAGCCGTGCGCTTGGAGGCACCAATGCTAATCACGGTCCCATCTACTGCATCTTTAACTAAACCTTTCTGCTATTTTCCTTAAATACTGTTCTATTTAGCCTCGTTTATTATTTCAATTATTTGAAAGTGAGGGGACATTGGGACTGTCTTTATTTTCTGTGATAAGTTTGTGTGTGACGCCTTATTATCATGCTTGGAGCGTCTCTAGAATTGCGCTTTTATTGAAAGTGCAGCATGAAAGCACAAAGCATAGGATAAGACCCCAAGACCACTCTCACAGTACAGGGGGCTTGATTCATTCAGAAACGTAACTGCTGATATGTGTCGTATTTTGCATAAAGTCAATCTGTGCATGTCCAGAACTAGACCATATGCCAGTAAAGGCAGCAATGTCCAATTCATCTTCAAGCACAAAGGACCCTTACTAGAGCCTATGATTTCATGGGCTGAACGTGGTGGGGAATGGATATAGGCACCTAGTCAATGTACAGTAAGGCCGTGCCAAGCTCGAGCGTAGGCAACAATGTCTGATTCAAGCTTTGGGAATCTCAAAGGTATATGTTTTTCTGTCGTATCATTTGCACCAGCTACAGGTCTGGTGTAAGTGTAATACCCTGCAAATCACAGTTATATTACTATAGGTACTCATTCAGAAAACTACAGTTCCCCAGAGTGACTCTGGGAAGTTCAATGCAAATTGTATCAACCATTATAGGGTTGATAACTGCAAACTACAGCCCCAGGCTATCCACTAGAGTCCTGGGCTGCACTAGAAGAATGTAGAGCCAGTTAGACACATCAACAAATTGCAAAAGCCCTGAAAAAACAAGCATTTTAGTGCTAGAATGTACTAGAGGGCTTCAGGAGAATCTTTTTGGGGGAAAAGGGAAGAGTCAAAAATGTGTGATTGCTGGCTGGACTAATGGAAGATCTTCCCACAAAGAGCCACTGAATGCTATTGCTTAACTATTGTCTGAGGGATGTTTTCAGCAAAAATATGTAAAAGCCAGCCCATAAGGCAGCATATTTAGAGTACAGGAAAAGACCTAGCATGCCACTGACCATGAGATGTCAGCAGGACATCTAGTATGAAGACTGATACATTTATTTTGGTTTCCTATATTCAAGTTATTTAAGTGAGGCTTCAAACTGTTTTATTAAAACCTCTGACCAGGACTGTAATATTGCTATTGAGAGGTTATGCTGTTATCTGAAGGAAGAGTGTATTCCAGCCAAATCTGCTGTATGTAAATTTATCTACATGCTAGCCGATGTTGATGAAAGAAGTGCAGATTTAATGTCCATCCAGACTTGGGACCCGGAGGGAGTGCCACTGTATACAACGTACTAGCTGTGCAGCAAAAAAATAAAATAAAATATTATTTCAAATTTGGAATTTTATAAGCTGCATGTTAGCACTGAATGTTGTTGAAGAATGTGTAATCCATCACTAGTTTTCTCCCCACAAAAAATGAACACTAGAAACATTCACTGGAGGGCTACAAAGGTTCTAGAGGGGAGTGTTTGAAACAAATAAAGGAGTGAATGAAGTAATACATTCAATCCATGAGATAAATAATTTATTCCAGGTTAGTAGATCTGATTTAATGGCCACTGCAAGAGGAGAATTCAGGAGTCGGTGGTTCCTAGTGATATATACCCAAATATTTGGATTTGTTTGGATGCCATTTAAATTGGAATCTAGTTACAAGCATTTATATTAGTATTAAAAGGTAAAATAAATCCAGGGTTATGGCTTTGTCAGAATTGATTTTGAAGTTAGATAGTAGACCAACTCCTTGAACTTTTCTGAAAAAAGTGTAATCATTGGTTTGGAGATAGACAGTGGTGATGTAATCAGCGTACAAACACTTTCTATTTTCGTGTTGCCCTACCTTAATGCCTTCTATGTGAGGATTCTGTGGAATTTTTGCTGCCAAAGTCTACTTAACACAAGAGAAAATGACGGGTGAGAGAGAACACCCTTTGTGTCTACCATTGAAAACTCTGAAAGTACAGAAAGGGATCTATTAACTAGAATAGAGAGACTGGTGGGTTCCTGTAAAAGCCAAGACAAAAACACCCCTTTAAGCCAAATTATTCAGTTACTTGCATCCTAAAGGGCCAAACATGATTGAAAGGCTTCTCTGAATCTAGGACCACTAATAACGCTGAAGTCTTAGTTCATCAAATTAATAGCACTAAATTGATATCCCCCTGATGTTGTCTAGCATCTGATAGCCAGGTACAACTCCAACCCTTTCAGGCTGTATCCTACTAGGAAGCCATGCATTATGCCTTCTGGCTAGTATTTTAGTCAACGTTCAGTAGGGAAATTGATCAATAACTTCCACAAGGACTGGGGTCTTTAAACACTTTTTGCATCACAGATATTGAGGCTGATGTGGTAGCTGAACCAAGGGATGCTCCTATCATTATTGAGTTAAAAGATCTGTCAATTTTGAAGTATACCACAAATTATTTTCTAAGGAAACCATCATGGCCAGGAGCAGAGGCAAATTTTATTGAACGAATAGTTTCTAGGTCCCCTCTTCTTTTGTAGGAGTGATCAGAGCTTCAATAGCTTGAGGGGTCAATTTAGAAATATTACATTTAACAAGGTAATCGTTGCATTTTGGAATGCTATAAAGCTTACTATAGAATGATTAAAGTTCTTCTGTAATTTTCAGGTATCCCTTTGGATTACTAACACTATAGCATTTATGTTTGGCTTTTTATAGAACTTTTGGTTCTGCCACTTAAGTGTCTTAGCAACATTTTTCCAAAGAACTAAATTGAGTTGACCCCTCAAAGAGGCTAAATGTTTGAGAGTTTTGTTTGAATATGTACTTTGATGCTGAGTCCTCGCTTTCCAGATCCAAGTTTCCAAATTGTGGATAAGGTCACATTGCTCATTTTTCTGGCTGAGACCAGACTAATTAGTTTTCCTATAACAGTATACTTATGAGCATCTCACAAGGTAAGAAAAGTGTCAGAGGGATATGTGAGATATTAATGTAAATCAAGTTGGCAGCATGATCTGTGCAAGGAAAGGATAATGTCAGATCATCATCATCATCATCATCATTTATTTATATAGTGCAAGCAAATTCCGCACTTGGGAACAAACACAGTAATAAAATGATACTGGGTAATAAAGACAGACAGAGAGGTAGTAAGGCCCTGTTTGCAAACTTACAATCTATGGGACAATGGGAGTTTGATACATGAGGGTGAGTGCTACATATTGTATATTGGTCCAGACAGATTACAAAGCTAAAACATGCTTAGTGGGCTATATCAATCTAGTCTCTGTGTGCAAAATAGATCGAAAGGGTGAGAGGGGAAGTCCAGTAAGGAGGAAATTGCAATAGTCAATGCGGGAGATGATGAGTTCATGAATGAAAGTTTTTGCAGTGTCTTGTGTGAGATATGTGTGTATTCTGGAAATGTAGTTTAGATGTAGAGTTGATGTGGGGAACAAAGGATAGTTCTGAGTCAAGGATTACACCTAGGCAGCGAGCTTGCGGAGTGGGATTTATTGTCATGTTGTCAACAGAAATAGAAATATCAGGTAGGTAACTTCTGCTGGCTGGTGGGAATATTATTAACACTGTTTTTGAAATTGTGTTTCAGGTGGCGAGAGGACATCCAAGATGAATTTGCAGAAAGACAGTTAGTAACACAGGCTAACACAGATGGTGAAAGATCAGGAGAGGATAGATAAATTTGGGTATCATCCGCATAGAGATGATCCTGAACTCCAAAGGAACTTATTCGTTTACCAAGAGAAGTGGTGTAGATAGAGAATAGCAGAGGACCTAGGACTGAGCCTTGTGGTCTCCAACTGATAAAGGAAATGGAGCAGAGGTGGATCCAGAGAAATTAACACTGAAAGCGTGATTAGATAGGTAGGATGAGAACCAGGATAGGACAGTGTCTTGAAGACCTAGGAATTGCAGCATTTGTATGAGAAGAGAGTGGTCAACAGTGTCATATGCAGCAGAGAGATCCAGGAGAATTAGAAACGACTTATGTCCTATAAGTTTAGTGGTAATTAAATCATTGACAACCTGCAGCCTCTGTGGAATGTTGGGATTGAAAGCCTGACGGAAGAGGATTCAATAGATTGTATGAGGGAAAAAAGTGTGCGAGGCGAGTGCAGGCAATTTTTTCAAGAAGCTCGGAGGGGCATGGGAGCCGGGAGATGGCACGGTAGTTTGAGAGAGAGTTTGGGTCAGAATTTTGGTTTTTAAGAATAGGAGTAATCATTGCATGCTTGAAATACTGATGGAAAGATACCAGTAGGAAGAGAGAGAGAGAGAGAGAGATTATAGATTTATGCTAATGGTCAGATAAGCGGAGACAGAGATTTGAAGATTTGTGACTATTGAAGAGGATATTTTCCCACCTTCAAGAAGATCCTTCAGTCAATGAAGAGGAAGCCTATCTGGGACTAAGTTCTATGCATGGTTGTGTATCAGCTTTTCAATATGATTTTTTGCTTCTTAAATTTGATCTTTTGTTTGTAGCTTTATATATTGCATTTATATTTTCAAATACAAAGAGATAGACCCATGTTCATTCTTTTGTGACATGTTTGGAATTTAAGAATTTGATTTATGAATTCATTGGTGAAGTTTATAGCAGATATTATGTAATAACAGTAATGGAGTTTGATGATTATTAAAATATTTACATGTATATATATGTCTGTGTCAGCCTTGATGCAATATTTGAGGGTAATATTTATTAATTACTTCCATGTTTACTGTTTGTATTACATGTTATAGACTTCGGGTATATGACTTGTAGAGTTGGACGCATTTTTCGTCAACAACGCAGATGTAAAATGCATAAAAAAATTATTTATGTGGTCATGCTGAGCTACATGTACCTTAAAGTATGTGTGACTTGGCATACTACATGAAATCTATATGTTGGAAGAAGGTACGCTTAAAGTGTACCATGCATTTTAAGTGTATCAAGTGATAGAGAGACGTCAGTTATCATCAGCAACACAATGATGATTGGCCTGTTAATGTGTTCTTTTAAATAAATAAGTCATTACTTAAAAAAAAAACCAGTGCATCTTCCCTCCCAAAAGTGGTACCAGCACTAGTGCTCATAGAATAGGCTGGTAGCGGCAATTTTTGGTGGACAAACAGCATCGGGTCCCAATGAAAAAGCCGATGCCAACACTAGGCTAGGACAGGCTGGGGACACTGGTGAAACCCGCAGCATGGGGTCACCCTGTCATAATGTCAACTAGCCCTAGCCTGTTCGACATGGGGCTGGATTCAGACCCCCCCAAAAAATGCACAATGCTGGGAAAAACTAGTCACGTACTGAAAGCACTAGGACTCTTCCCACACCCTTGTGCAGTGGATGTGGGATAATATAGAGTTGATATAAAAAATAATACCTCTAGACGCAGAGTCTGATGAAAAGCAAATCTTTCTTTATTGCGTGTATACATGGGTCTAGTTCATCCAGGAATAGACATCAGTGTATACACGCAATAAAGATGGATTTGTTTTTCATCTGACTCTGCGTCTAGAGATATTATTTTCTACATCAGTTGGTGCTTCTTGCCCGGAAGGACATATGTTCTAGAAGAGACCAGGATGCTGAAGCCTATCTGGTATTTCCCTTGCAGAAACTGTGTGACCACAGAGGGAAGCAATAATTACCTTTCATTTTCTGTATGGTGGAATAGTACTATAGTCATTCCTGGCCTTTCAGAGCAAACTCCAACAACGGACTCTTGTTATGGGGTAAGTGTCAAGTGACGCAAATCTATTTTTCTTTCTTCTCTTTTCTTCTCTCTATCTCTAATATGGATAGCATTCTATTTTATGCATTACATGTCTAAAATATCATTGATACTGTTTCTAATTACATTAGGAAATGCATTGATTATATTACTTGACGTGGTATTGATTTATCTGATGCATTTGATTATATTGTTTTGACTTACAGGAATTTAAAGGGTTACTTTAATCTTGTGTTTATCTCATTCTATGGTTATTTTAACATAAGCATGAAGAGCATGTAAGATATGAATAGAATGATTGTATAAGACCTCTGTGTGTGACGGCAAAAGGTGTGTGAAAGAAGGAAACTACACTAAACTCTAACAACATTATGAATGGTCTGCGTCGCTATTTCAGTGAATCGGGTACAGATCTCTTGCATTTCCATGCTTTTGGGTGACCAACATGGTCAGGAGATAGAATAGGGACTTTCACCATCCCTTGTTGATTTTAACAAAGGCCATAGAAAGCAGAAGTGTGCCTGTGGAGACACTTTTGGGAGACCTTAGAATCAGACACAGTTGCAGGGGTCTGTCTGGAATACAGTGAAATATTGACTCTGACCTTACACTGCGGGGTAAGAACTCCACTGTCTGATAGCCGAGTAATTGTGTGGACAGATAGTGGACGGGAGTCAGTCCCTCTTGGTATTAAGTATACCAGAAGGTGGAACCCGTAAAGCTATCACCAATATGGCTGAACAGGTGCATTAATTGAATGTGCTAAGTATGTTGAATTGTGATTCAGTCACTATACTACAAAGGTTTGTGCTATACAAATAAGTGCCTGGTAAATGATAGGGATAAGGCAATTTATTTTCAAATATTTTTACTTTCATTATACTGTTAATAGTTGGATGTGGTATCGCCTCAAGAGTTAGTGAGAGGACCTTGCGTGATGTATGAATGATTACATGTGGAAGTGACCAAGGCTGGGACTATATGTCTGAGATTTGAATAAACCCAAACCTCAGACTAAACCTCGTGCCTCACTCCACTGACTGAGGTTCCCACAAACATTCCTTAAAGTGTGTGAGTCTGTCGGCACTATACTAGGGACGGAATGTGTAAAGTATACCTCCAGTTTTACCTCCAGACTGCATCGTAGGTGGAAGTGGTCAGGTACTCTATGAGCTGATCGCACGAGGTCATAGTGTAAACTAGTGTGAGCATCTTTGTGATTGCTTAGAATTCTCAGCAGAGTATAAACATAAACTAATCTTACTGGGATTTCATATAGAGATTGAGTGACCTATGAGAAGTGTAACATTATTAATTGTCACTAATAATCTACAGTTGAATGAGACCTAGAGGTTCTGTGAGATATTTGAAAAATGGAAATAGAAAACAAGGGGTAAACTGGCTTTTCCCCTTACAGGTGCCTTCAATGAACATGTTTTGGATAAATTAAGGAATGTTCAGTATTTTAAAAAAGAGATTTTTAATGTTTCATTTCATCTTCATGTTATTATATTCTGCTATAGCCAACATCTCCACTTTATCAAACCCGTAGTTTAGTAAATATACCCCAAAGTTTGTTACATTCCAGTGGTGATATTTATGTTCCTGTACATACATAAGTGATTATAATTGATGAGTTATAATACACATTTCATGGTCTAGATTAGAAAATGTTTAATTAATGGAAGTTTTTCATATAACGTAGAATATGCATTAGAATTACAGGGAATCAAGGGAAAAGGAAGATATGCTCAATCAATGGGTTCTTGTGAGAATGTTCAGATCTGTTACTGTTTCCACACTAAAAGGATAATGTTTCTTTTTACAATATGACTTTTGATGAACCTATTGATAAACCAGCCATATGAATGTAAAATGGCCACAAAAAACCAGAAGGTCAGGACAGGATGATGGAGTCGGTTACGGATGATAGCATGATGTAGCCCCCTTGTGTCTTGTGTTGACTGTTGGCATTGAGGAACCTGTTATTAATTTGTTTGTAAATAACACAACAATACTTTGCTTGACTGACACAGGAGCCACATTGTCAGTAATATTAAATTCAACATTTGATCTCATCACCCAATCTTATCATTTAACGATGCAATGGTTCAAACTCTGCTACTCTGTTTCCACTGAGTGATGAGACTTTTCAGTTTCAGCGGATGGAGAGTGGTAGTGATGAGTAGGACTGTCTTTCGCACACAATTTTTCACTATGGTTCGACCTATACAAGACCCTGATTTGGTTCTGTTTGTGGACGGTAGTTGCTTGCAGTGAGAGACTGGCAGTGTTGGTTCTGCATATGCTGTATGGCTAAGTGGTTAGCACTTCTGCCTCACAGCGCTGGGGTCATGAGTTCAATTTCCGTCCATGGCCTTATCTGTGTGGAGTTTGTATGTTCTCCCCGTGTGTGCGTGGGTTTCCTCCGGGTGCTCCGGTTTCCTCCCACACTCCAAAAACATACTGGTAGGTTAATTGGCTGCTATCAAAATTGACCCTAGTCTGTGTGTGTCTGTGTGTGTGTGTGTGTGTGTGTTTTAGGGAATTTAGACTGTAAGCTCCAATGGGGCAGGGACTGATGTGAGTGAGTCCTCTGTACAGCGCTGCGGAATCAGTGGCGCTATATAAATAAATGGTGATGATGATGATGATACTCTGGAAGCCAAGCCTCTGTCTATGCCACACTTAACCCAGTTAGCAGAACTTGTGACTTGTGAACTTGTGACTTTGACAAGGGCTTGTGAAATAACACAAGGTAAAACTGCTAACATTTATACTGACTCCTGTTACTCATTCGGAGTAATGCATGATTTTGGGGCGCTCTGGAATTTAAGGAGTTTCTTCACATCTAGTACACCTATGGCACATGCCAAGGTGGTACAGATGCTTTTATATGCACTATAAGAACCTAAAATAGTTAGCAATCATTAAATACAAGGCACATACTAGTGGTAAAGACGAAATAACAATGGGAAATGCCAGAGCTGACAAAGCAGCTAAACAAACTGTAATGATAAAAGTCACTAATGAAAAATAATTTATGTATTTATTGTATTTGATGTCTGCAACATGTATACAAGATGAACAAATGCTAATATCTATGCAATCAGCTTCTTGTTCAGAGGAAATCTCCTCCTGGGAGTGGGAAGGATGTCAGTCTGATTCTGAAGGTCTGTGGCGAAACAAGGAAGGTAAGTCAGCGGCACCCAGGGCACTTTGATCCACATTGGCACAGGCCGCACACAGTCTCACCCATGCCTCTCAAAGTGCAATGACTGAATTGGTCAGAGCCTAGTGGTATGCCCCAGGCTTCACTACCATAGCTGCTAAATTATGTCAAGCCTGCTTGTCTCCAAAACAATCCTAGAAGAATTGTTCCTACCATCACACCTTCTTGCTACAGAAGGACTATTTCAAGCAGACGGGACAACCTTGGCCTGAAGCCCTGCCCCTGGTCCTGCATTCAATATGGACTATGCCAAAAGGACCATTGCACATCTCATTATATGACATTTTGTTTGGAAGACTACCAAATCTCATGTTGACTCCTGCTTCTGTCCTCAGCACAGTTCAAATTATTGTTGTCAAATACCTGGTCAATATGAGCAGATACATAAAACAAATACATGAGGCTGTGGCTTCTGTCCAGCCTTATAACCCAGGTAGCCTGCCATGAACTAATGCCTGGTGATTTTGCAAATATCAAAAACTTTTTACATTCCAGTTCCCTGCATGATCAGTGGGAAGGACCTTATCAAATTCTGCTAACGACCTCAATGGTAATCAAGGTGGGTGAGAAATCTATGTGGATACATGCCTCTTATTGTAAGATGGTACAGACTCTGGCATCATGCCCTTCACCAGAGGACATTCTTCTGACAACCTAAGATGACCTACAGCCCCATCCTTAAGTGAACCACTGACCCTTTAGCTGCTGGGCTAATAGTAACGCCCCTTTGTGCTTGCCACGTAAATCGGAAAGCAGTACTCTTCTCAACCCGTGAACATGAAACTGCTGTTGCTACTTTTGTTGGTCCTTTCAGCCATATCAAGACTGCATATCATGGACCGTGGGCAGGAGACCAAAGGAAAGAACTCAAGTTTGACTATACATAAGGCTATTGCAAAGACTAATAATGAAACTAATTGTTGGGTCTGCACTCATTTGCCTATGGACTCTGAGTCTGGAATACCTCTAGTAACCATTTATGTTTCTTGGGAAGAGGCACTTAGTTATAACTGGCGAGAATGGGTGAAGAACCCGCCTGCGTCACATTAGTCCAGAAGAACAGGTTGATTCACCGCCACTAAAGGTAGTTGCAAGTATTGGTTTACCAACTATTTGTTCCCGATTTAATGACTCCGGGTAGCAGTCACAGAAGAGGGTAGAAAACAGATAGTTATTAAGCTTAGAGGACAACTATTATGGGATACAAATTGTTCCCAAGGATTTTTAACGTTGAACACACAGGAAGGACTGACTTCCATCTTTAGAGACCACCTTGGAGACATTAATCATATAATAGTTAAAATATTCAAAGAAAGAACTGATGTACACAGCAAAGCTCACTGGGCCTTAGTCATTAAGGAGAGCAAAGCATAAAAAAGAAGTAACTTTGCACCTGGGCAAAACCATGTTGCACTGGAGGGGGAGGAAAGTTTAAAATGTGGGGACAGATTTATAGTTTGGATAGGGAATGTCCTAGATCAACTTTAAATTTCAGTGTAAAAATAAAACTATCACGTATTTGTGTGCTAGATGAAGAAACAGCCAGTATTTAACTTATGTGCAAAATAATAAACTAATTTGCACCCCTTGCATTGTTACATGGTTTGTCCAGGACAACATGTAGTCCTTTTTTGCCTTACTTTCCTTAATGGCTCAGGCCCACTGTCTGCATTGTAAGTGCAGCCATTACTTGGCAGCGGAATGTATGGCAGTCGTGTAGGAGTCGTATCGGGCATGTGGTCTTTCCTCATTATAGTAAGTCTGCATTTTATATATATATCGCAATTAGTGCAATCGGAGTTATTTTGTCATTATACCGGTTTTCAGGATTTCAATTCAAGCACCGTTATACTGACTACCACTGGCACTGGATACATACTCATATCTACATATATTATATAGTATATGACCATTTGATTCTAAAAGTAACTTTACACCTGTACTGGATTCATGCTCATATCTGTATATATTATATCGGTGGTAGTCACTTTTGCGACTACAGTAAATCCGACAGCAGTTTGAGCAATAGGAGAAGTGCCATTTTCAGGTGTCTGACCTGGAGGGGAGAGCGACTGCTTGAAATGACTCTTACAAACAATTCCGCAGAATGAACATCCCGGCACCAGCAAATCACGTCAGGTTAAAGTGCGACCTAGACACTTTCGCTATTAAGGTGGTCAGTTAAGGAACCACCAACTATACAATGTTTAGTCTACATTGTAGAGGTAGCTCTTCCTTAACTGACCACCTTAATAGTGATTTGCAGGCGTCGGGATGTTCATTCTGCGGAATTGTTTGTAAGAGTCATTTCAAGCAGTCGCTCTCCCCTCCAGGTCGGACACTTGAAAATTACACTTCTCCTATTGCTCAAACTGCTGTCGGATTTACTACAGCCAATAATTGGTACCAAACCTATATTATATACTATGCGACCATATACTTCTACTAGTAACTTCACACCTGTACTGGATACATGCTCATATCTGTGTATATTATATAGCATGTGACCATATACCTCTACCAGCAACATCACATCTGTACTGGGTACATGTTCTTATCTGTGTGTTTGATATAGTACAGTGAATATTAAAAGTCTACATATCATTATTGAAATTACAGGAGTTCAAATCAATTTGTAGCAAAATGAAGTGGTCCATTGACAAAAACCTAATTTGTCTCTTCCATGTTTGGTAAGATTAGGGTCCACCATGAAAATTTCCTGCAAGTCTGATCTCAGTTCTTTGTTCATCTCATTAAGCAAAAATTAATTTGGTGGCGTATGAAGTCATGAGTGATAATATAACACAACCCCTACGTCTGAGTACTCTGCTTCATATGTTCATCTGAGACTGATATTATCACATGTTAATTTGTCATATACCCAAACAATAGTTTTGGATTTCTCTCATCTCTCCCATTGACCTGTGTGCTTGAGAGAGATATTTTTCTTCTTCCAATGTTTCAGTATATTGTCCTTAATTTCTTTCATCCATAGACCAAAGATAAATGGGTTGATCATAGGCGGGAGCAGATAGTATACTGCACTGCAAATATTTTGCACATTATAGGATGTGAAGGCGTTTGGCAGGTTCAGAATGACAGCTATAATACCAGAGACATAGATAAGTGCAACAACCAACAGGTGCGTGCTGCAGGTGTTCAAGGCTTTGTGCCGAGCTACTCCCACCGCAATCTTCATGACTGTGTGAAGAACCTTTAGGTAGGAAAGTAAAATGATGCTGATGTCGCACAAACTAACTGCAGTTCTCACCAATACTCCTGCGACCTTGGCTAGGGCATTGTCTCCACATCCAAGTTCGAAGAGCATTGTGTTTTCACAATGGAAGTGATAGATAATGTTGGACCTGCAATACTGGAGGCTAGCGACCAAACTGAGTAGAGGAAACACAAAAAAACATATACGAATCAATGAATTGACCGAAAAATGGGCTAGCAAATGTTTGGTTATAATTTGCCAGTACTGTAAAGGCTGGCTGATGGCTAGATACCGATCTATGGCCATTACCAGCAAAATGACACTCTCAGTCATTAAACATGAATACACTGTAAACATCTGCACCAAACATCCAGCCAGAGTAATCTGGTTCAGCCCTAGTAGAGCCAGGATCATCTTGGGTATCATAGCGGAGGTGTAAAGTACATTGACAGCTAGAAAAGAAAAGATAAGGATGTACATGGGGGAGTGTAGACTCTTCTCCAGGACAATTATAGCCATAACGACAGAATTACCAGCCAGTATCACTGTGTATATAGAAGAGAATGGTATAATGAGAAGAGGCCTGAATTTTGTGACACCTGGAAACCCATAGAGTGTGAATACTGTGTACGAGGCTGAAGTCTTGTTTCGATCTGATATTTCCATCTTTTTTTCTGAAAAGAAAGATAAACTAAATGTAAAAAAGCTATTTAAATATATTAAAATGTTCAGTTATTACAATTGCTGGGATTAAGAAGAGCCTTCACTATTATTCGATAGGTGGTGTTGGTAACGTGATGAGGATTTAAGCTGTAGGAGAACTGGGGGTAAATGTATCAATCTGTGGGTTCTTCAACACCCGCGTGTTCAGCCTCTTCCGCGATTAAATTTCAAGCGGTGCTGCATTGTATAGGGAAGTTAACCCTTTACAATGCAGCGCCGCTTGAAATTTAATCGCGGAAGAGGCTGAACACGCGGGTGTTGAAGAACCCGCAGATTGATACATTTACCCCCTGGTGTCCTCTTGGAACACAATTTTGTTCCTTGACTAAGTCAGTGGAAACAAGAAATTGCAACAATAATAATAGATAATGGTGGTGGTGGTAGGTCAAGATAGTATAATTCTATATATACATAATTTTATCTATATATCGAATAAGACGTACATGTATTTCAATATGTCTATATTAATTTTAATCGCCACCCGGTTTCTAATATTTTTAAACTTTTTCTCACAATTTTCTCACCGTTTTATTTAATCAACACTGGGTTTATTTCATCACATTTTTTTTATTTTGTCACTTAATTTATTATTATTATTATTATTATTATTTCATTAACATTTATCCCTTAAGTTATCATAATTATGAATTATTTTATTATTTCATAAGAATTATAATTAATTAAGAAGCACATATCATAGTATATTTATACACATACTCACCTGTTATCACAGTGCACTCTTATTATTATATTAAAACAATTTTAATAACTTCAGTTCATTATAGCATATTATATTATATCTTAATTAGGGATAGCATAATCTAATAACAAACAGTATACTATAGGATATATAACGGAATGATAAAATAACTCTAATACTATAATAGATATAGAAGATATCGGTGATAGTCACTTCATCGACTACCTAAAACCTGACACAAATTTCCCCCATAGTATAACACCGATAGTGATCTTACCTACATTGTCTTCATATCAACTGCTTGTAATACATACTTGAAACAATTGCGGCGAATCAACATGCCGTCCGGGCAAAATGACGTCATGTTAAACAGAGGCACTGAGATTGATGGTATTAAGGTGGTCATTTAAGGAAGCGACGTGTGTAGAATGTAGAATGCTTTTCAAAACAAAGATTCTACATGCGGCGCTTTCTTAAATGACCACCTTAATACCATCAATCTCAGTATCGCTGTTTAACATTAAGTCATTTTGCCCGGGCAGCATGTTGATTCGCCGCAATTATTTCAAGTATGTATTACAAGCAGTCAATATGAAGACAATGTAGGTAAGATCGCTATCGGTGCTATACTACGGGGGAAATTTGTGTTGAGTTTTGGGTACTCAGCGTTTAGTACCCAATCCATAGATATAATATTATCATAGTGGCTTAATATTCATATAATTGGAATGTCAAATATATATAAGATTATATATTTTCATATAATTAATATTTAGATAAGTTAGTATACTTTATATTAAATCACTCACACTTCTCCTTATTACCGTACATAATAACAAATGGAGAGAAGTTATTACTCCTGATATATGTGATATATGAGGACTAATGAGAATATAGGAAGAGCAGGATCTCTGACAGATGAGGTCTGGATTGGTGGGTACTGCTGCCAATCAATTGAACATTAGCACTTCCTGATTTGTTGGCTGTCAATGATGTCAAGTTGGTTATAGAATATAGAGTGAAAGGCTCGTCAATGTTGTTTCAGTAATCTTAATTGTCCCCCAAACCCTCAAATTTAACCCCTCATCATATTTAACTTCTCATAATAATAATTAACTCTTCTAAGCTCTTAACAGCAATCCCTTCAGCAAACTTAACCCCTTTATAATCGTTAACTTCCTCATTGGAAGCAAGGTACACTTATCATTCTTATGATACAAATCTAATAATCATCCTTGCTCTAATTAAAGAGATAATGCAATAATACAGAATACAATATTATTGTGACAGTTTGTAGTTCAGATATAGAGAAATATGTAGATATTCTGTACTCACCTGTCGGCTCCTGGTTATGTGAGGTGTCTGTCCCTCTCCAGTGCTGAATTCCCACTGATTGTATCACTATTTATCTACTGCCGAGACCCCTGGGAGTCCTGTAATTGTATCTTCACTCCTATACTAACAACTTCACACCTGAGCTGGAAACACAACACGCCTGTGTATATAGTATAATATGTGACCTTATGCCTGTACTGGAAGCACTCACATAACTGTGTATATTATATTATATGTGACCTTATACCTGTACTGGAAACACTCACATACCTGTGTATATTATATTATATTATATTATATTATATTATATTATATGTGACCTTATACCTGTACTGGAAACACTCACATAGCGGTGTATATTATATTATATGTGACCGTATACCTGTATTTGAAACACTCACATACCGGTGTATATTATATTATATGTGACCGTATACCTGTATTTGAAACACTCACATAGCGGTGTATATTATATTATATGTGACCGTATACCTGTATTTGAAACACTCACATACCGGTGTATATTATATTATATGTGACCGTATATCTGTGTTGGAAACACTCACATACCTGTGTATATTATATAATATGTGACTATGTTGTGACCATCTTTAAATGTCCTCTGGCGCTGGGAGGATTAATATCCGGCACTGGGGAAGATATATCACTAGGTGCCACACATAAAAAGTTAATGTTTAAAAATGTATTTAATTAAATAAAAATGTGTTTAAATATGTGCTGTGGCACTGGGAGAGCAATACCCGGTTCTGCAGCGCAAAAGGGTTAACTAAGTTTATTTAAATTGTACATGCAAGTGTAGGGTTATATTTAAATAAACAAAGGTCGTACCATTCCCTGGTGGTCCAGTGGGGATCTGGTGCTCCCCCGGCAGGCTTCCTGCTGCAGCTCCAGTCCCTGTCCGTGGGACTGGAGCAATGTGATTCCGGAGGGTCCCCCAATCCCTGTTAGTCCAGCGGGGGGCTACATGAGTAGTCACTGGATGAAGAGGGAGCCAGGGGCTCCCTGAGTACAACCTGGCTGGCAGCTGCAGCTCTGTGGCTGCTGGAGAGGACTTGTAGCAACTCCTCCTGGAACCACCTCATGCTGAAACTCATACTAGAGCTCAGGGAGTCCCCAGATAGCAGCAGATGGGGACTGCTGCACCGGGATCCTGCTGCCTTCTCCCTGGAGCCCAATTCAGCCAGGGGGGATAGCCAGACCCCAGGGCAGGGTTCCTGGAAGTTTTTTTTGGGCAGGAGATTTAAAAGGTAAATCTCCCGATGTGGACTCACTTGCACCAAGGGAGAGAAGAGCATAAGCCACCCTATCTCTATCAACTCGTAGACAGGGGGAAGTACACTACCCCCTGCCATTTGTAACAATGTAAAAGGTGTTGACCACTTCAGGCTGATTTACATGCAGGCGTTGCGTCTCACTTTAGTAGGAAGCCCGGACAGACTTCTTTGGTGATGCATCTTGTGGACACTGGTGAGCATAGGCCAATTAAGCAACCCACTTAGAAGGTCTCACCAGAGGCCAAGGAGTGTATGTACAGACAAATGCAGGAGATGCTTGAGCTAGATGTGACCCAACCAACGCGCAGTCCATGGGCAACCACCATTGTGTTGGTTCAAGGCAATGCGTTTTGCTTAGAGTACCTCCAGTTGAATGAGGTGACCATGTCTGGCACCTATTCCTTGCCCAGTATTGACTTATTGGGACCAGGGGAGGAGAGGAGGCTAAGTTCCCTGCTCCCTGGCAGCTCGTGGATTGGTGGGAAGCACACCCTCCATGCTACTACCAATAGTGTAAAAAGGTGTAAACCCCTTCAGGCTGATTCACACGCAGGCCACATGAATCAGCCTGGATTGGTTAAAGTAACGGGAAGCTGGATTACCTGTAGCCAGGTTATGTGTTTAAAACTGTATAAAATTAGCTCTGTTTGACTATGTTTTGTATTATTCCATCTGTAACTTCTAGATGATCACTAGTACCTCAAACTAGTGTGTATTTGTCATTATAAGGACTTGTGGAGCTAATAAATATCACTGCTTAAGGCTCCTGCTTTAACTTACCTGCTGTAATCCTTGTGAACTGCAGACTAGACCAATCTAATCCGATGTCCAGCTGTTGGGACCCAGCGTCTAGTACAAATGTTCTGTCCACTATCCTGCAGCTCTGTACAATATTATAGGCCAGGGGGAACCATCCACAGCAACCCTGATCTGAAGGAAAAGGTGCCCAGGAAGGGGATACACTAGTTGCGAGAGATACCCAGAAGATGGCGGTCCTAGGTGCCGGTGAAGGAGCCTAATGATAGTGACAAAGCCGCTCCTACTGTGTTTAAGGTGGCACAATTGGGATAAAGAAAGAAGGCAGTTGAAAGGCAGTCCCAGCCGGTCCTCAGCACCATGATGGGGGGGGGGGGGGGGCATAGGAGATTCTTACTGTCATAGTGACCTGATACCTGTTTTGGAAACACTCAAATACTTGTGTATATAATTTTATTTGTGACCCTATACATGTACTGGAAACACGCACATACCTGTGTATATTATATCATATGTGACCATATACCTGCATTAAAAGCTTTACAGCTGTATTGGAAACAAAAGTCACCTGTATATATTATATAATGTGTTACCTTATACCTGTACTGTAAACACTCACTTACCTGTGTATATTATTATTATTATCCTTTATTTGTTAGGCGCCACAAGAGTTCCGCAGCGCCGTACACAGTACAAACAGTAGACTATACAGGGTGAGACATAACTGAACAGTAAACAATAAATACCAAAACTTCAGAGGCTCCACGCAGGCTGATGCAGTACAGACAGAGCAGAAGAACAGGTATGGAGACAGGAGGGAAGAGGGTCCTGCTCAAATGAGCTTACATCCTAAGGGAGGGTGAACAAAACTCAAGCACAAAGGGAGCCAGTTGACGTGTAAGTGGCAGAATAGGGGCGGGTAGGACGGGTTAGGTGGAAGATTGGTAGGCTTTAAGGAACAGGTGTGTTTTGAGCTTAGCTTGTATATTATATGTGACTTTATATGTGGCTGGATCACGTAGAAATAATTTATTGTAGAAATTTATTTCAATTAGTGGCACAAGCACCAATTTATATCATTGCAAATGTGCTTATTATTTTATATTGGTATGTGTTTTATATGGAAATGTATTGATTTTGAAGACAGTATGTCATGTTTGGGTTTTGTAACTTTTTATAGGAAGTCCCAAGTAAGCATATGAGTGGAGGGGATGTGTTTTTACTACTGTCTGGAAACAGGTAATCCCCTGTTAATGAGACCTTTGTATCTCTGAGTGACCAACACGTCTACTGAGCCTGAAGCACAGGAGGGGGTATTAAACTTGATGGTAGACTTTCTATGTTGGTAAGACTCAGGATGCAAGTGACCACAAATTAATGTGAAATTTTCAAGTTAAATTGCATTAAAAGCAAGATTAGAGAAAAATGTTATATCGTAATGGTAAACATTCAATATAAAATCTCAGACGTTGTGGTGCCGGTAGCAGCAATGTAAATTGTGTTACACCCATCAGGCTGATTTATGTACAGGCAGCATGGAGCACCTGGATTGGTTAGAGGGGCAAGAGACTGGATTAACTCTTGCCAAGGTATCTATGGTAATCTGTATAAAAAGCGCACTGTTTGACCATATAGTAGCAATATTACACCATCTGTTCCTTCTGAAGATCACTAGTAGCACAAATTTGTGTAACTGTCCTTATTAGAAAATTGAGCTAATAAACATCACCGCTTCAAGATCCTGCTTTGACGCCTACTTACCTGTGGCAAATACTGTGACCTACAGATTAGACCAAGCTAATCTGTTATATGGCTGTTCTGAAGTTAGGACCCAGCATTCCAGTACCAATGCTCTGCCCGCTACCATGCAGCCAAGGCTCTGCCCGCTACCATGCAGCTTTGTCAAATGTGATAAGCCAGGAGGAAGCATTCACAGCAACCCTGATCTAAAGGAGGAGTTCAGGGGTAGCAGCCCAGGTGTAGTAGCGAGGGGTTACACTAGCAGCAAGAGTTACTCTGAAGGAACCGGTTCTAGGTGCCAGAGAAGGAGCCTAGTGGTGGCAGCCGTTTAGAGGTGCGCAATATGGGATGCAGAAAGGGGACTTTGGCAAGGCACGCCCAGCCCGGATCCAAGCAACACAGGCGGGGTGG
The DNA here is from genome assembly GCF_038048845.1 of Mixophyes fleayi. Classification (NCBI taxonomy): domain Eukaryota; kingdom Metazoa; phylum Chordata; class Amphibia; order Anura; family Limnodynastidae; genus Mixophyes; species Mixophyes fleayi. Next base: position 8,609,599 of record NC_134403.1, read on the forward strand.
CATAGGAGAGGTCCATCCTGTCACATTATAGCTGTACTGCAAACGCTCACACACCTGTGTATATTACATAATGTGCAACCTTATAGATATACTATATGCTTTACACCTATATTGGAAATAAATCCCACATGTGTATATAATTAGAGATGAGTGGTTTGGATTAATATAATATCAAAACAAACACGCATATATGGGGCGCTAATTATCCTATATCAATCGATCGAGATGCAGCTGTCTAGATGGGATCTGGACCCGTCAATAATATAAAGACTAATATAATATGATAAGATAGCGCAAAACTCAAATCGATATAAAATTTATTACAAATACATGTGTATCAACAATAGATATGATAGGCAATTGTTTCAATAAATTCTGGTTAAATGGATAAAATATCAGAGGAGACTTAACAATCAAGAGACTAAATCATTGGCATAATCTCATTATAAATGTCATAGTAGAAATATATATATATTATTAAAACAGTATCACTTAAGACTTATAAATTATATCCCACATAGACATATAACCAGGTTCAAAGAACCTTCAAAAGCTGCTGAATGTCATCAGCATCATAGAATTAGCTATTATGAGGTTAATATTGTAATTAACGTTATACAGATGGTTTTAGACCTCATAAAAAGAATCTATTATCCAATTGACCGCATGCAATAGACAATGAAGATATGCAGGTAATTCCGAGTGGTAAAGCGTGCTTAGATAGCCTCCAGTTAGAACATCAATTGAAGTGTAAGTTCAAGGAAACCGCAAAGGGCTTCCACTTGAATGTCAGTCTCGTTAGATTAATTTCCAGATTGATTTAGATGTACACTTCAGTTTAGTCAATCTCCTTAGAGTGTCATATAACATAGATAAATCCAAGTAAATAAAAAAAAGTGTAACATACTAAAAAGGAGGCATATGAAATTGATTAATGAGCAAATTCAGCAGCTGTTCCCGGCTCTAGATGCTCCTAAGAGTAAAGTTGTAACCAGCAAAAATGAATAATGTGGGTGAAGGTATAAACATCAAACCTGCACGTCGGGCTCAGTATCCTCCAGCCGCGGTTTAGGTTGTATCAGCGTCCATTGGAATGGATCAAAGAGAATGGTATATATAAGTGAGGTTCAGTGTCCTCCGCCTGCAGATAATGCCGTATCGGCATCCGTTTCAGATTAATCACAAAAAAAAGTGTGTGGTCAGCAAGTAGGATAAACTTAATCCAACCCCGGGGTATGAATGAAGAGATGCCACGTCTCCAAGTCTCCAATAGATATGATGAACTCCGCCTGACGCGTTTCTCGGCACTAGCTTGCCGTTTCCTCAGAGGCAATAATCTTTTTTTGTACTATGACATTTATAATGAGATTATGCCAATGATTTAGTCTCTTGATTGTTAAGTCTCCTCTGATATTTTATCCATTTAACCAGAATTTATTGAAACAATTGCCTATCATATCTATTGTTGATACACATGTATTTGTAATAAATTTTATATCGATTTGAGTTTTGCGCTATCTTATCATATTATATTAGTCTTTGGATTAATATAAACCCGACAGCTCTATGTTTTGGGGTTCCGGGTGAAACTGAGTTACAATTCGCGATCTGAAAACAAGGCAAAACGTTATTTCCGGGAAAATGTTGATATTTTTGGATCAATAACTTTCATATATAGCTCACCCTATTGTTCTCAGCTGCCATTTTAAAAGAGAGAACATGGGGGGAAGAAGGTAACTGGCAGGCTGTGCTCAGAAACTCACGTGGAGAGAGTGACTAGAGTGTTAGACAGCTGTGATTATTTTAATGCAGTTTATTTATGTAGAGTTTAGTCTGCTAGAATAGTTTGCTATCAATTTATCTGTCAGAGAGTTTAAAGCAGTGGCTACTGTTATTATAGTATATACATATAGTACTATAGATATCATTTTGATCTAGTATTTGGTGGAGAAAAACAGGGTGCTATATGACTGTCAGCAACACACCGCAAAAAACAAGTTCTAGTGAAAGAAATTTTGGGAAGGGCAGTGACATCTTTATTAAGTGGTCAAAAAACAGAGTGTTATTGAGTGTGAGCTGCACCTCCCAAAAAAACAAATATATTTATTTATTTTACAATCTAAAGTGTTTCTAGTAAAAGCACTAGAAATAACTTTATTAAGCAGACAAAAAAGGGTATTGTTCTTTGGGTGTGAGCCTCACCACTCAAAAGCAAATATATTTCTTTCTTTTATGTAACACTGCTTTTGATAAATATAGAAGCCAAGGATGGCTGGGACTACATTTCCCAGAGTCCCCGGCGGTCAGTAAGATATTGCGCAATCGCACCACAACTGACAAGGGAGTGTGTCAGTTACAGTGGAGAGAGGAGGAATAACGTTTTTTCTGGAATCTAGTGTGAGGGAAAAAGGAGACAGACTTATATGAGGAGAAGCAAACTAATCGACACAGATCTGTAAGAAGACAAATATATATTAATGAGATTGATCTATTAAAAGATGTATATATATATATATATATATATATATATATATGTATATGGCTGTATTTGTGCGGATCTGCATGTATGAGGAAAATCATTTTATGATAGAAATATATGTAATAGAGAATAGTATGTGAAGCCAAAGCATTTCTGAGGAGAAACATGATTTTTAAAAGAACAACCCTCTGGAAAAAGAAACATTGATAAAAACGGTCTTGGTATAATCAAACCCTGGTTCTTATGAGTAAA